>NC_056731.1:1837256086-1837332416 GCF_019279795.1 Protopterus annectens
CTGAGTTAAGGTATATAGGAGGTGATAGAAAGGCTTAAGAAGGAAGAGTACTGACAAGGTGACAGCAAGGAGTAAGAATGGTACAGAGAAGAAGAGGGGAGTATTTGTAGAATAATTGGTAAGGTAGAGGCTTTATAGTGGGAGTCAGATGTAGGGATTATTTTTGGGGTGCAGGAGCATAGCCAATGAGTGGAGAGATGTAATTTGAGGGATTTCTTAAAGCATGCAGATTACTGATAGTCCTGAGTGAAGGAGGAAGATTATTCCATAACTTGGAGACAGCATAAAAGTACAACATTTGGCCGGCTGAGAGTTGGATTTCTTGACTGATAATAATATTTTATTTTCAGACCTGAGGTGGCAATTGGGGTGTTACATGGTCAGAATTAATGAGAGGGAAGGTCAGGTTTCAGATTGGTAGATCATTTTGTAGGCTGTAGTTAATTGCAAATAAATGAGTTGGTGGGGGAATTCTAGCCAATTTAGTTTGTGCAGAGGGGAGCAGTAATGTCTAGAAAAATTTAGAGTTTGTAGCAAATTTAGCGACTTTGTTGTAGCAAGAGTCTAGTTTCTTTTTTAAGGAGGATTGTAGGTTGGTAAGGATGGGGGTGCCGTAGAGCAGTGTTGGAAGCAGGAAGGATGAGTACAAGGCCTTTTTAGCAGAGAGGCTAAGGAAATAGTTGTGCCTATAAAGGGCACCAAGCTTTTGATTTTTTTTGATGTTGCTGTGGACGTGGAGGTCAAAAGTTAGTTTGTCATCTATGATGACATCTAGCAATTTGGTACTAGGGATAGCTTCGATGATAGTGTTGTTTTGAGAAGAAACAGTGAGAAGAGACTTGTCAACAGGGCTAGATTTAGTGGGGGTACATAATAAGAGTTTTGTTTTATTGGGGTCATGGGCGAGGTGGTTATGGGACATCCAGTGCTCAGTAAAGGTAAATGATTCTTGGGTAAGATGCTGTAATTCAGTGATAGATTTAGAAGAGCAGATGATAGTTGAGTTATCTGCATGTTGGATGACAGTACAGTGGGTAAGAGTATTATGAAAGTCGTTGACAAATATACTGAATAGGAAGGGACACAGATTTGAACCTTGGGGAACACCTGTATTAATAGTAATGAAAGGGGAGGAAGAATGCTGCCATATGGTAGATTATTGCCTGTGGATGAGATAGTTAGTAAACCATTGTAGGGTGGGGAGAGATAGGCTGAGGTTTGAGAGTTTGGTCAGCAGTAGAGAGTGGGAGATGTTGTCAAATGCTTTTGATAAATCAAGAAAGAGTACAGAGACTAAGGAGCCAGCATCGCAAGCTTTGTTTACTGTGTCTAAGAAGGAAATGAGTGGTGTTAGTGCTATGTCTGGGTCTAAAGCCATGCTAAGTGGGGAAAGCATTTGATGTTTTACCAGATGATTTATGAGCTGTGTATGAATATACTTCTCAAGTATTTTAGAGATGGGGGGAAAGAATGGCAATAGGATGGAAGTTTGAGGTGTCGGAGTTGTTGCTGCCTTTACGAAGAGAGATAACAAATGCTTTCTTCCAGATATCTGGTATACAGGATTACTGAATGGATCTGTTAAGGAGGATGCTGATAGGATAAGCAATGGAGGGGGCTGCTAGTTGTAGATATTCTGCAGGCAAATTATCTGGGATGTTGGTACATGGTTTTAGTTTATGAAGAAGTTTTTGGATGGTGGATGTAGGAATAGGTGATAGTAAGAAGGTGGGTATATGATTAGATGGGGTGGGTGCTGATGGTGTTCCTAGTGGGTGTGAGTTGATGGGGGAAAGGTAGTAGTAAATTTGGTGATGGTGTCAATAAAATATTAATTAAAGAGCAAGGCTAGCTCTGAGGGAGTTTTTTCTGGGTTTGGGCATGGAGTATTCGTAGTTCCTGGGTGGAGTATGATTATCCTTTTCCTTTTGTCTGCACCATCTCCCTCATTCATTAAAAGTCTCCTGGTTTCTTTTTTTTTATTTTCAATAAATAAAAAAAGAAAGATAAGTAAAACACTTACGAGATATACTAATGGAAAACGGTCCAGGCGACCGGACCTTTTTCCATTGGTATATTCCCGGGTTTACAACGGGCATGCTGGTTGGGCTGACCAATCAGGGTGCTCATTTTTGAATATTAATGGTCAGTCATTGTATAATTTTGAATTTACAATCATTTAGATTCTGTGTTTAATACTGACCAGGAACACGGCTGTTGCAGGCCCCTTTGTCTGAGATGGAAAGGGGCAATGCTCATAAACTAAAGGATGTGGTGACAAAGATCAGATATTTTAGCCTAGCCAGTTAGTCTTCAAGTGGCCTGAAAATATTTTGGCTGGTAGCCTTTAAAGAGGCTGAAAGTAGTAAAAATCCTGTTCAAAAGTTATAATCTGATTCTCAGACTGTGACACAAGACTGGAAATGGGTCTGCCATTTTTAAACTGGGTTAGTTTCTAACCTGAAGCTGACTACTAGGGGGTCAGTCACTGTTAGTCTGTTGTGAAAACAAAACAAAACAAAACAAAAAAAAACTGTTGATGTTTTATAGGAGTTGTGTGAACAAACTTATGGAAAATACTGGAATTTCTTGGTGTCTTTGTGCTGCTGTTCTCCAGATTGTCTGCAGCCTTGACACGCATAGAAATGGAACAATTACTTATCACACCAGTAAAATTCAGCAACCATAAGTGAGAGAGAAAGAGGGAGGAAAACCAAACATGTTGACTGATATGCTGGTCATGGATCTGCATTATAAAAATACAGTATGACAAATGCAAATCTAATCACTACAAAACCTACACCAGTTGTTGGAATATAATACAGCAGTCCAAGCGATATGCATCTAGAATACGCATCCATCACATAACAGTAACACTACATATGCACATTAAAAAAAAAGATAAATATCTATAAGAAGAAAATGATTAGAACCACTCAACATGATGGTGGGCTTATGTCTTCTATGATTCTAAAGGTCAGTGCCATTTGTAAGCTCGCAATGGCAACCACTACCCCAACACTCCAACTTATGTATTACAATAATAATAATGCCATTTTAAAACATGTCATACTAATGAGAATCACTAGATTTGTACAGCATGCTACTAACACAAAAGCAACTTTTGACTATGCCATACCTCAGGAGTGAGACACATTATCTGCATGGGGAAGGGATAATACCACGGTGTCAGTAGTGGTTTCATTCTGCTTGTACAACATAGCATGTACATTATGAAAAGTCTGCCTCATAACATACATTCCATCCACTCATGCTTACGAGCCAAAGCTGACTCCTATGTTGACCTCGTAAACAGCCACCCCCATCAATGGAGTTTATTAGACATGGGTAGACAAATGGAAATACATTAGCAGTTTTTCTTCTGTATCACACATGCACGCACTCACAACTATGGGTACTTTAGAAGACAACAATTAACCTATTGTATGTCTTTGGAGTGAGACAGGAAATGGTGGCAATT
Organism: Protopterus annectens; assembly: GCF_019279795.1. Lineage (NCBI taxonomy): Eukaryota > Metazoa > Chordata > Ceratodontiformes > Protopteridae > Protopterus > Protopterus annectens. The sequence continues at coordinate 1,837,259,568 of NC_056731.1, forward strand.
TTCAGAGAAACATGAAGAACAAGTCCCATTTTTCAAACTGATGTGCACTGTTAGCTTCTGTATTTACATCAGAAATGTGTATATTAACTAATGGGGTACAGCTCCTTGCATTGGGGAGCAAGGGGCCCTCTATCACCATGTAAGAATCTTTTATAAGTGGGCATGTCTAATTTTGATTGATGGCAAGTGACTTGCTGAAAAATCATATCCTTCTTGGACAGACCATATAATGGTCTCAAATCTATTGCTGTTTTATGGCATATCTCTCTTCTTTCCTTCTTTTTCTCTCTCTTTCTCTCTGCATGAAGTGATATTGCTTGATAAGACTACACACAGCAGAAGCCATCATCTGTGTACAATACAAAGAATGTAAATTTCCTGCACTTCCAAATTAACTATCTATCCGTATCTATGGTCATATTTGTTTATTTATTTATTTATTTACTTATTTGATTATTTATTTGTGTTTCATTATCAGGATAACCCACCTGGGCTGTGTAAGACCCCATTTTCTGTGGAGGCCCTGGGAGAAAATTCCACAAAATCACACATTCTAACAATAAAAGAAAACATGTAGACAATATAGAAAAAAATATAATGCAATATGTTAGGATACAAGGCCAAAACAACATGTCCTACATGGACTGACTCCAAGTCCTGTCACTATAGTTGGTATCCTACAGGCTACCAAGAGGTTACCTGTATCTGGCATACAAGGCATCCTCTAACTCAATTCTGATGGACCTACTAAACATCAGCAAGGCAAATGGCATCAGAAATACTTGATCTAGGGAATCTAAACCTCTTTTGCAACATGAACAGAATGGTTTATATGGACAGGCATGTCTCAAACAAGATAACACTGCTCTGGATCAGACTCCCCATCCACATAAAACAAAACTAATCATTGTCCATATTCAAGTGCAACTTGGATCTATGGATGAGTAATACAAAATTTACCCCTGGACTACCCCCTGTACTACTAATGGACAGCGGCAGCTCCTAAATGCTTTATCCCATGCATGGGTCCCCTCAAGTTATCTATGGTATAATCCCAGTTATTCTCATTAGTTGTAATATATAATTATCAACCATGGAATGGGTAAGGCCAATCTAACACCAAACAAAATAGGTTAATTCAAGCACTAAAGGGGAAACTGGCTAAGCTTAAAATGGCCACCAAGTGCAGCTGGCCTAGTACTGATATATGAACCTATGATATAACATGACAAAATGAATGCCTTAGTCAAATGATTGATTTCAGGAGAAGGGAGAATGAGTAGTTACAAAGCAATGTAAGATATTTAGTGTGTAAAGAGAAGTAGGGATATGGAGGCAGTTATTAATGACACTGGAAATGACTATAGCTAAGAAGAGATAGAAAAGCAAGGAGGTATTATTATTAAAGGTAAGATTGTTGGTGCATATTGCAGACAAAAATTTAGTGTAAGTGGAAAGGTAACCATTTAGAATGAGAGGAGAGAGTCAGATTGGAGACTTCTAGGATGATAAAGGGCAGACAGCATGATTAGAGGGAAACAGTGGAGTTAAATGAACAAAATTGGGATGTAATATCTGAATAGTTATAACAGAAAAGAACTGACATAATGGTGAGTTTAGTCAGATGAGCTGAACCAAGAGCAGGTCCAAGAATTAAACAGGTAGTCCTTTAGTTTGATTTTTGAAGCAGGTAGGGGAAGATATTAGTCTAATAGCAGTAGGGAGGAAGTTCCACAATTTAGATAAATAGGTGGAATATAGGGAGTCAGCAAAGGCATTGTATGATGTTTTTACCTTAAGTACATTTGTGTCTGATGAGTGAAGGGGCCTTGTGGGAGTGTACCACTGTAGGAGTAGGGTGAGGGAGGGGCATTTGTCAGGAATGAAGAGTATTCTATATGCCATTTTTAACTGTGTAGAGATGATTTTTTGTGAATTCGAGCCATTTTCTTGAGCGTGCTAGTCAAGAATGATGATTTGAGTAGGGTAGTTTGGTAGCAAAACTGGAAATTTTGTTGTAACATTGTTCTAGTTTTTGGACTGATGTTAAGTTAATGTTTGCAGAGATAGCTGAGGCACAGAGTAAGCTTGATAGGAGATAGGATGAGGCAGTTGTTCTATGCAATACGAAAGTCTGAAGTTCAGTGAAGTAGGCCTAATTTTTAGTGAGTGCTTCTCACAAACTATTGAATTAAGTTGATCATCTAGGATGATCTCTAGAAATTTGGTTTGCAAGGCTATTTCCATTTGTACATTTCAAGTGAAAAGGATAGTAAAGTTGGAGTTTTTGTCTGTGTAGGATGTAGGAGTAAACAGCATTCTTTCAGTTCTGTTGTGGTTTAAGAGTAGTTACGAGTGAGACAGATAGGTTTCTACAGACCTGAATGATTCTTGAATAATGATTTGTAGTGAGGAGCATCATCTGCATACTGAATTAATGTTGCATGAGCTCAGGCAAAAGCAATATTTTTAATGAAATGGTTAAATAATAAAGGTCCAAAAATGGAAACTTGTGGTACACCAGTAGGTACTAGAAAGTAGTAAGAAAAGGCCGAATGCCATTTGACTGCCTGTAAACAGCTGCTGAGGTAGCTGGTGAACCAAGTGAAGTAGGGGACAAACCTAGTGAGTAAAGAGTATTAGTAATTGTGGATGGGAGATAGCATCAAAAGCTTTGGAAAGGTGAAGGAGGATTGTGGATATGTACTTGTTTTGATTCCTCTAGGTAAATAGCATTAGGGAAGGACAGTAGGGATATGGTGGTACTATGATTGGATGAAAGCCATGCTAGGTGTGTGCTAGGTGTGTGAAAGGAGATTGTTGGACTGCAGGTATTGAAGAACCTGATTATAAACATACCATTCAAGTATTTTGACTGAGGTGACAGAGTGGCAATCGGGCAAAGAGGAGCATAGCAAGGATGGAGCAAAGGGAGCAGCTGCCCTGGGTATAAGGTGTTAGTGGTTTCAATAGAGAGTTCCTTCCATCTTTTTTTCTGTACTGAAATACCAGTACAGAAAGATACTTAAACGGGTAGGGTTTTTTTGCTCTTTATGTGGATCTGACTGCTGTAGGAAGCTGCTTGATTTTCTAGAGTAAAAGCCAAAGTCTTTTTTTTTTGGCTCTTTAGTTCAAACATTGAATGGGGTTAAGGAGTAGGCTGTATGAAGCTGATTCTTGGGTCAAGGACTAGAGTGGATGTCTCCAGAAATCTGAAGTATATTTGTTGTAATGATTTGCATGTAATGGTTGACTACTGAAGAATATGAAGCTGTGTCAAGTTATGTGTAGTTTGAGGAGAACTTTATAGTGCTTTGGTGATGAAGTGTTTGGTTTACTAAGTAAGGGAAAGCAAATATTTTTTTAAGATGAAAAGAGTGGAGACTGAATAGTGTGGAAGCAATGGAAGAGAACTGCTCTGTGTGTGAGTTGCTGTGGTAGTGAATGTGGAGTAGAGAAGATGGAGATGTTTGTTATGAGGTAATGTATGATGGATAGAATAGAAGGAGTGTAAGCAATGAATTGAAGAGCATTGATGAAAATGGAGGAAAAATTATTGGGAAAGGAAAGAGAGAGAGAAGGAAAAATATGGAATGAGCTTATTTAAATATTTGTAAGTAGTTATATGGATAACTATAAAAATATTTTTAATTTGAGTTTCATAAATATATGCTTGTGTTTATATATATATATATATATATATATATATATATATATATATATATATATATATGGATCTACTTATAAACATCAAACTTTCATATAACCAAATCTTACTTTGCCGACATGAAAACATCAAACCTTTTATTTGCCAAATGGAAAATTTTACAAAGGGTAGAAAATACTTGGCCAACATTACAGTGAAAAACACACATCAGTATGTTAAACCCATCTAAGTGGGGGCTTAGCCCCCCACACCCCGCATGTGGGGAGCTCCACCCCCACACACCCACTAACTGACAATATCAACTCCGAGATAGCATTACAGTGGAAAAACAGCAAAGTTCACCAATGTTGGCCAACTGTTTATTTACCCTTTGAAAAATTTGCTGGTCGGCAAATAAAGTTTGGATGTTTTTGTCTCAGCAAAGTAAATTTTTGATGTTCCAAATGTGATCCATATACATATATATATATATATATATGTATGTGCATATATATATATATATATATATATATATATATATATATATATATATATATATATATATATATATATATATATATATATATATATATATATATATATATATGGGTCTACTTTACATGACTGACATCTCAAATGTTCAACTTTCATATGGCCGAAACCATATGATTAAACATCTGAAACATCGACCAGGTAAAAAAAAAGTACAAAAAAAAAAAAATAATAAATAAATGTGTCTACCAGTGGGGCAAGCCCCATGCACCTCCCACAGCCTACTTAAATATACCAACTCCTAGATCACACAATTGTGGAAAATGGGAAATCTTCCCATTCTGTGGTGTATGGAGATCTCCCTTCAGAGCTGTCGAGCTTTTAAAAGCTCAATCATATGGTCTTGGCCATATGAAAGTTGAGCTTTTAAAAGTTCGACTATCTGAAGAAGACGCATATATCAGCTTAATGGCCGGCTAACATCTATCTGAAATCAGCTGGACGTATAAGTGAATTTAAGTACACTTTTATCTGCTCTTTTGCATATAGTACTGTATTTAATTTTTTATTTGTGTTTTTCACTGAATATTAACTCAACTGAAGTTGTGGCTGTCTCTCTACAGAGTAGGGTTGCCACCTTTTCAAATGGCCAAAGTGGGACATTTTCGGTACAAACATCAGATTTTACAGGCCGACACATACCCACGGTCAGTACAAAGGTTAGAACTTGACTTTTTTGACTAAATAAAAGCTTATTCTTGTAGCATTTTAGTTGCTTATTCTGTTTCTTATAACATTTATGTATTTTAGATACAGAATAACTGTTTTATGCAACTATTACATAAAATATAGGAAATAATTTTGTCCTAAAATCTCAGGACATTTGCCATTTTTTAAATTTTTTGTCAGGACACAACCAGACTGTCTGTCATAAAAAGTGATACAGGTGGTAACTCTACTACAGAGTACTTTTTACAATTTCTGTGTAGCCATTGATAGCAGTGGGGGGTAGTTTCAGCTTATCACTGACATTCTTGCTTATATAAGTGGTACATTTTGAGTTATCTCTGCTTAATATCAGAGCTTTGGCCGGCTAACATCTACATGGAATCAGCTGGACGTACAAGTGAATTTAAGTACACTTTTATCTGCTCTTTTGCATATAGTACTGTATTTAATTTTTTTATTTGTGTTTTTCACTGAATATTAACTCAACTGAAGTTGTGGCTGTCTCTTTACAGTTCATTCCCCACCCATCCTCTCTGTTCTTGTTTTGGTGTTAATGTTGGTGGCTTTGAAACTGCCCGCCCCTCTTGTAGATTTGTATTTGGATACTCCTTCTGGGTCCATCTCATTTGCTCACTCAACTAAGTGCAGTGAGATCATATTCTGATTTCAGGCACTCCTACTGTGTACAAAGAGAGCATTTGGGAAGGACAACCCCCTGTAGCATCTTAATCCTGCTCTGTTCCTTCCCTCAAAAAAAAAAAATATATATATATATATATATATATATATATATATTTTTTTTTTTTTTCCAGCTGCTCTTACTGTAACTGTCTTAGTTGCTTTTCTGCGTGCTATCTGTTCAGTCGCTCTTACTCTGCACTTATTACTGCTTGTTAGTAGCCTTCTAATTTACTGTCTTCTGCACTTATTTTTTAGTCATTTGTTAATTTAATTGCATTTATTTGAACTGTATTAGCCGTAGTGTTGCTACACACTCGGGTGTGCTGGCCTGCACTACAATTTGAATTGTATTTACTGCTGTTTTAGCTGCTTTTCTGTAACAAAAAAAAAAGAATTCTAAGCTTGTTTCCTTCCTTTCCTGTAACTAGTCAAGTCTAGATACAGACTTGCTGTATCCAGAACTGTTGGTAAGCTTCTGAGCCCCCCAAGTCTTTCTGTGTTGGAGGGAAGCCTTCTATCTTATCAGTGGAAGTGGTAAGCACTAGGTAGCCTATCTACCATGGGAAGAGTGGGTTTTGGCCCTGAAATTGTAGTTCATTGGCCGTTTGGGCAGTCTTTCTATCTCTTTCTACTTTCTGGTTAAAAGCCCGTTTTGCGTTTGGTCCATGCCTTTCCTATAACTAGTGTAGTCCAGGTACAGATTTGCTGTATCCAGGACTGTTGGTAAGCTTCTGAGCTCCCCCAAGCCCTTCTGTGTTGGAGAGAAGCCTTCTAACTTATCAGTGGGAGTGGTAAGCACTAGGTAACCTATCTACCACAGGAGTGGTTTCTGGCGCAGAAATTATAGTTTATTGGCCGTTTGGGAAGCTTTTCCATCTTTTTCAACCTTTTGATTTAAAAGTCTGTGTTTGCACTTGTTTCCTGCCTTTCCTGTTACTAGTCTAGTCCAGGTACAGATTTGATGTATCCAGGACTCTTTGTAAGCTTCTGAGCCCCCCAAGCCTTTCCGTGTTGGAGGGAAGCCTTCTAGCTTATCGAAAGCGCACTTGTGCCTGTTAAGCCTTCTAGCTTATCAGTGGGAGTGGTAAGCATTAGGTAGCCTATCTACCACAAGAGGAGTGGTTCCTGGCCCAGAAATTGTAGCTATTGGCCATTTGGGCAGTTTTTTCCATCTCTTTCAATGTTCTGGTTTAAAAGCCACACTTGCGCTTGTTTCCCACCTTTCCTGTAACTAGCCTAGTCCAGATACAGAGTTGCTGTATCCAGGACTGTTGGTAAGCTTCTGAGCCCTGCTAGCCTTTCTGTGTTTGAAGAAAGCCTTCTAGCTTATCAGTGGGAGTGGTAAGCACTAGGTAGCCTGTCTACCATGAGAGGAGTGGTTCTTGGCCCAGAAATTGTAGTTTATTGACCATTTGGACAGTTTGTCCATCTCTTTCAACTTTCTGGTTTAAAAGACCACATATGTGCTTGTTTCCCATCTTTCCTGTAACTAACCTACTGGGTAGCACTAGAAAGCCTTAAACTGGTACAAGCCTTCTAGCTTAGAAGAGAGACTTTGGAGTGATTAAGTATCAGTTTTCTATACTTTCTTGCTGTACTTAACTGTTTTCCGCCTAAACACAGATTTTCCAGCATTTATTGGGATTTAAAAGCTTGTTTTTTTCACATATTGTACTTATTTGACTGCCTGCACTTTTAAAAAGTTGTTTTTTGTTTAAAAAATTTGTTTAACTGTTGTAGGCTACACACTAAAGTGCAATAGCCTTTTCTGATCGTTTGTAGTAGTTTAAAGCTGTTTTAAGTGTATTTTTTTTACTGTATTTGCCTTATCTTTTCAAAAAAACAAAAAAAAAAATTCCTTCTTTCCCGCCTTTCTAAGCAGTATAGTCCAGTTTTCAGGCTAGTGCTGAATTCAGGGCTGTGATACTAGTTTCTGAGTAGCCCATACCTTACTTGGATGGAAGGAAGTTTCTCTGTTCACCTGTGAGAGTGGGGAGCTTTGAGCAACCTATCTGTCCCTGGAGGAGTGGTTCCAGCCCAGACGTTAGTCGTCTATTGGCCAGTTTGGGCTAATTTCTATCTCTTTCATTTCCTTACTATAAAAACCGCGTTTGCACAGTTTTGCACACTGGGCAGTGCCAGTTAGCTATGGTTAAATTATTCCAGGCTCCACTAAGTCTCCTCTTCAGTTTTTTCCCTTGAAACTAGTCTAACTCTCAACTTAAGCACTCAAAAAGCATCTTACAGCCCAGCACTTGCTCAGACCTAATAGCAAGCACTAATATACTCTGACACTGATTGCCCAGCAGGGCAAGGCTCTTTATTCACCCCTCACTAACCAAGCGACTAAGCAGCTCACCCTACTATTCAGGCATGACCAAAGGGCAATTTCAGGTGTACTTTCCAGTCCAGCTGGTGAATCTGGGTATCCTGAGGCAATGTTACAACTGCCTCATGTATACAGACAACCCTCTCCTCCTACCACAAAACACTAACATATGCAAGAGATGCAATTATACAGCCAAACTAGAAGCTAAGCTTTCTCCACCCAAGACTGGAACAGATAGTCAAGAGGAGAAGGTTAACACTTGCACCACACCTCCAGCTGCACACAGACCTACTAAAACAGCACTGGCAAAAAAATACACATAAATACATAAAATCACACTTGAAGGCTCTAAATAAAAACCTGCAAAAGCATCAGAGACCTCAAAAGCAGACACCCAAACAACCTGCACTTCCCATCACAAACCAGACAACACATAAAACACAAAATTAGTGTGCTGCACAATCACAGCCCTTAAGGCAAAATAACATACCTAACACACTAGTAATAGGTGACTCTATAGTCAGGCACACTGACGTCCCACTCACTAGGCTGGACAAGCAGAAGATTACTGTTAGTTACCTGTTGGGAGCCAGAATCCGCCACATAACACAAGCACTCAGATCACTCCAGAACAAGTACAAATATGACTCTGTCATTGTTCATGTTGGTGTGAATGACCTGAGACGTACCTCCCTGGACTACATGAAAAGAGACATGGAAGAGCTCTCTGATCATGCAGCCCCAGGCTGGTATGACCCTGACCCTGAGTAGCATCCTGCCCTCACCAAGAATGATACCTCAGTATAAAGAAAAAATTATCAATTTCAACAATTGGCTAAGCTTCTGGTGTCATTCAAAGTGTCTGTCAGCCTGGGACGACATGCTTGACAAGCCGCGTTTCTTCGCAAGAGATGGCTTGCACCTATCACCCCTAGGTTTTCGAATACTGGCCAAGGCTTTTGCTGCCCCCATAGTGTCTTTTTTAGACAAGGCTCAAAAGTCAAACCCACCTCCGTAAACAGTACAATTAACCTGAGGGTTAGTCTACTCAATGCCAGGAGTTTAAAATCTCAAAATGCACGCGCTCGAAGCACTCCTCAGTATGGAGAACGTAGACATCTGTGCAGTAACCCACCTCCGTAAACAGTACAATTAACCAAAAGCTGAGGGTTATGCTACTCAATGCCAGGAGTTTAAAATCTCAAAATGCATGCGCTCGAAGCACTCCTCAGTATGGAGAGCATAGACATCTGTGCAGTAACTGAAACCTGGTTCAAGGCTCCAGAGAGCACCCTAGCACTACTGGGCTACAACTCATACCACACGTTTCGGCCACAGAAAATGGACCAAAACACAAAAGGATATTCATCAAGGATACCTACACCTCCAGGTTAGTGGCGCAGCATGATACCTCTGAGATCATCCATGTGCAACTAACATCAGGCAAATCTGCATTGCAAATTGTGGTCTGCTATAGATCACCCTCCATAACCCAGGACCACCACTCCACCTTTCTGAAGACACTGGAAAACACGAAGGTCCTACCGAACACCCTGATATTGGGCAACTTCAATTACCCTACCATTCACTGGGAAAACTACTCAAGTACAAATTTCCAGGCCTAGCGCTTCCTGGAATTCATCAACTCAAATGCCCTGCATCAGCTGGTAAACTCACCTACCAGAGGTGAAAACATATTGGACCCTGGTCATCACCAACATGGGCAACAGGTGTTCCACACCGGAGGTCAACCCATCACTGGTTAGATCAGACCATAAATTAATCACTCTGGAGGCCCACAACCCACCACCATGCCCAACTAAGGAAACCACAGTAAAAAACTTTTCTAAAGCAAACTTCACCTTACTTAAGACAGACCTGGTAAGTTTCACAGCCCCCACGCTAAAGGATAACGCTGCCCAAGTTTGGTGGATCCCTGCAATAAACAGGCTATACAACAGAAGGAGGAAACTAGTTCAGAAAAAAAAAAGCAAATCCCAAGAAGGAAAGACATCTCTGATCAGTATCAGTAAGAAACTAAGGTCCCTCATGAAATCATCCAAGGCTAACTTCAAAAGAAAAATAGCCAAGGATTCAAAAGATAACCACAAAGCCTTCTTTAGCTATGTTAAGAATCTAAGTGGCAACTCGCAGATATGCACTGAACTAGTGCAAAATAGCACAAAATATACTGAATCTACTAATATTGCCAACATCCTGGCAGATAGATTCAGTGCAAACTTCACCCCCCTATCACCTCCAAAAGGGCCCAGAACAATACCGGAAAAGTGTAATGTCCCAAAAATCACAGACGCACATGTGAAAACAGCCCTTTCAAAAGCCCGAAAACATAGCGTCAGTGGGACCAGATGGTGTCCCAGGCTGCATCTTGCATGAACTACAGAACAAACTAACCCCCCACCTAAACACGCTGTTCAACCTCTCCACAGGCTACGTGCCCATAGAATGGCGCACAGCAACTGTTATTCCTCTCCACAAAGGAGGGGCCACAACTGACCCCTGGTAACTATCGCCCCATAAGCCTGACTAGCCTGGTCTGCAAGGCTATGGAGCACATCATCATGGAACTCATTAACAAGGACATTGGGAACCTCCAAACACTTGACCTGACCCAGTTCGGCATTGTTAAGGGCAGATCATGCCTACTAAACCTGATTGACTTCTTTGAGACAGTCACCAAGGCCATAGATGAGGGAAAGGTGGTTCACACAGCCTACCTTGACCTCGCCAAGGCTTTTGACACCATTCCCCACTCGGGTAATACAGAAAAACTCACCAGCCTGAGCATAAATTTCTACGTCATGAGATGGGTTGCAAACTGGCTTACAGACAGAACTCACACGGTAAGAATAGTGAGCTCCAGGTCCAATTCTAAACCAGTCACAAGTGGTGTCCCGCAAGGCTTAGTCCTGGGACCCCAACTGTTCAGCATATACTTTTCAGAAGTACAGGAGGACTATGGCTAAACAAGTTCGCCGATGACTGCAAAATGGGAGCCATAACTGACTCTCCAGCTGACACTGACATCCTCCAAAAGGGCCTTACTGAGATGGACACTTGGTGTCAAAGTCATGGCTTCAAGCTAAATGCCAAAAAATACATAGTCATCCCATTTGGGAAAAACAAAACACCCATGAATTACTACATAGGTGGCAGCCCCCCTAATACAGAAGAGGTAATAAGAGATCTGGGGACCCAGGTAGATGGTAATCTCTCCTTTGACAATCATATTGCCAAAGTAGTTAGGAAATCCTTCCATGTGGCCCATCTAATTACTAAAGAATTCACATATAGAACTAAAGAGGTTATAGTGCCCCTCTACTCGTCACTCATTAGACCCATCATAGAGTACAATGCCCCATTTGGGATGTACCTCACAAGACATATCCAACAGCTGGAAAGACCACAAAAGTACCTCACCAAGAGGATTACTGGCCTCAAACATATGTCCTATGCAGCCCAACTGAATAATCTCCGGCTGTACTCAGTGGCATATCACTTACTCAGAGGTGATCTCTGCCTCACTTACAAAGCCATGTCCAATTCAGAATTGATGGACATGCTCCACCTAAAGAAATCCAAGTCTCTGCGAGCCATGCGCTCTAGTGAGCTAAACCTCACCACAACAATAAATAGAACATGCTGGAGGAATAGATTCCTGTCACAGAGACACTGCATGCTTTGGAACAAAATTCCAAATTACATCAGGCAGAGCCCCTCACTAACACTCTTCAAGAGAAACCTTGATGAGTGGATGGTTAACAGAAAATACACCCCTGGGATCACTTCATTGGCTCTGCTTGAGAGAGGATCAGTTAATTAATCAATGGGGCGGCGAAAGCCGACACACTCCGGCTAGGCTTATAAATGTTAAATGTCCTCAGGCAGATAGCCTAGTATCTACCTATATATATATATATATATATATATATATATATATATATATATATATATATACTGTACTATAGTCGAACACGGAAGTTCGAAAATAGTAATGTCGACAACAAAAAAACAATCTAGGAATGGTTTTAACATGAGTCGAGGTAGGTGTTCAGTTTTATTCAGAACTACAAACATCTCCCCTACCTCGACCCACGTTAAAACACAGTTCTAGATTGTTTTTTTTGACGTCGACATTACTATTTTCGAACTTCCGTGTTCGACTATAGTACAGTCGATGTAGTGCCGTTTGACATTTCAATAGTAAACCATATATATGTGTATATATATATATATATATATATATATATATATATATATACACACACACACACATACACATATATATATATATATATATATATATATATATATATATATATAGATATATATATATATATATATATATATATATATATATATATATATATATATATAGAGAGAGACAGAAAGAGATAGATAGAGCTAGATAGACAGATAGATAGATAGACAGATAGATAGATAGATAGATAGATAGATAGATAGATAGATAGATAGATAGATAGATAGATAGATAGATAGATAGATAGATAGATTGATTTATATATGTGTTTGTGGATATATAAATGTGTTGGTAAGTAGGTGTATGTGTGGAAATAAAGTGCTGGTTGAGAAATGTCCATAAAAAGAAAGTTTTAAGGTTGGGGATTAGGGTACATTAAGAATTAGCAGTGGTGTGAATATGGAAGAGGGTTTATTTATTGTGTATATTTTTAAGGGGTGGATAACATATATTGATGTGTAAGGAAATGGGGGTGTCTGCAGAATTGAGGGTGGAAGGGGAAAGAAGTGGGTAGAAATAATCTCTTGCAGGTAGTAGTATGAGACAATCACTTTCTGCAGAGACAGAGAGTATGTTCCTGAAATGATCAGCTTTATCACAAGTAAAAGTAAAACAAACACATTTTAAGTCATGTACATTGATATGTATGCACTAAAACATGCTTAGTTATTTACTGGGCTATGCAATCTCATTCCTAGCCCAAAATAAGTTGGTTAACAACTGTGAAAATATGTAGTGATGACAATACATCAGTAATTCAAATGACAGAGTTAATGGGGCTGGGGCCAGCCACAGTAGTTTCATTAGCCTGAGCTGATGCTGTGGCTTTACAAACCAGTATCTGAGAAGTGCATGTCTTGCTAGCAAGCAATTTAACTGGGACTGCAAACTCTCTCCCAAAAAATTGTCCTCTGTTAAGGGAGCATGGAAAGCCTCTTCCTTGGCATGTTGGTTTTCAAACTGGAACATCATCGTTGGTATGCAAGAGTGGGGTTGTTTGTTTTCTTACAGGATTTTATCTGGTGAGGTAGGAGATATATGCCAGTATAAGACATACCAACTTTTTTTCTGTTATGTTATTCACTAGTCAATAGTCACATACCAGGCAGATGCTATCTCTTTATCACATGATACCCTAAAATACCCTACTTTCTGAATTTTAACTAAAACACCACTGACTGCATTATAGGCTGTAATCTGGGCGAATGGGTTAGATCCTACCAGAGCTCGGAGCTGCTACGACTACCAGGTAAGCCATGTCACCAGAAATGGCAATCAATAATCTCAGCTTGATATCAGTAGAAAGAGGACATCTCCTCCACCATGGCTGCAAGAGCTGTTAGTTATTACTTTCACACTAATTTTTATCCAGAGGGGTGTTTGGCCACATGCATGACATAAATAGCTGACATCAGAGACAGTGGACTAAAGTGAACAAAGTAGTTCAGGAGTTAAGAGTTGTATTAAGATTCCATGGCAGGTGAGGTCCCAGTAATAGCCAGACAGGGTCAAAACAAGCTAGTCTAGATGCTTCTCGTGGTCTTTAATCTCTTTCTGAGGAGAAAGTACAAGTTATTTTATCTGACTTTAAAACAAAAAGGAAAGAAAAGAAGAACTGGGCTAAAATAGCTTTGTCAAACATCAGCTTGGAAATAAAAAAATATCTTTCCAGCTTCTGAAAACGCTATTCTAGAAAACATTAAAAAGTTTTCTAAAGATCAACAGTAACAGTCTTATAGTGATTAAATGAAAACATTCCACTATAAAAAGGAAATAATTATTGGCACATTCTCAGTCCTTCACAGCTCCTTCAGATTTCAATCATTGTAGTTATCACCTTTGTCTATTTGAAACTCAGTTTTTTGACAACTGGACAAACTTGCTGAAAAAACAATGGATTAAAATAGTGTTTCTCTAAGTTATGCCACAAAGTTTGCTTTTTTTTTAGTCTGACAAACAATTACAGAAAGACACTTTCAATGTGTCTTTTTCAGGCTTAAGTGTGTTGCAATTTTATTAAAACAGTAGAATACAGCTAGCCCTTTTGCTATGAAAAAGGATATCATTTTTTCAAGGTTCTTTGTCATTTCCAAGAGCAGGGGTCCTTTTGTCCCATCCCAGGCCATAAAGCTTTAAATAAGTATGTCACGGTTACAAAGTTTAGAATGACAACCATCTCTTTCCTGGCTCCCCTTAATCTACATTAGGCATGTATATTGACAGTTTGCATGAAAAATACCTATTTACACTTTCAAAACCATCCTTTTCATGAAAGAAAAATCAGTTTTGAAATGGGCAAGCATGATTTTCAGTTACAGCCCTACCTTTTGGCTTTGTTACCATAGCAAGGATATCACCAAGGTATGTGTGTTGTAGTCTTTGTCCTATCTGCCCAAGAGGCATACACATTTCCCATACCCAGATGACTGACTTCTGATTATGGGCTTCATTAACAGTTGCAAATCAATTAGAATCTGCTGTGCTCTGGTCTGAAACTTCAAAATTTGGAAGTCATGGTAAAGAGGGATAAAATTCCAGCTGTCTGCTTTATCAAACATTCTTTTCCATTCCTGGGATGAGTGATAGATATCATCCACTTACAGTTCCAGAAAGGCTACTCATGTGGAAAAAAACAATGATCCCCTTTAGTACCAGCCAGAACAGCTCAGTGATCATATTCTTCCACTAAAGAAAGGTAGCTTGTTTGGCACTAAGCAGACCCCTAGAAATCTTGTCAATGTATGATTCCTCATTCTTTCACATATGCCTCAAAATATACTTGAGGACTCATTGGTATCCCCTATCAGTCTAGGGCAAATAGAACATTCTCTTCAGTTGTGCTACATTAACATAAAGGAGATGCAGGAAGTTTAGCTGGCATTAATGGCCTCCAGACTAACTCCTCATTCAAGCACAAAGTACTGTTGGCATGTGCTATCTGATCAAACACTGAGGGACACGTTCATTCCAAAAATGGAAACAGGTGCTACAGAATAAGTCCTCAGACTGTGCATTAGACTGACTGACACAGTACATCACCAACTACAGAGAGCAGACAGATATCAGTAGCATTCAAATGGAAACTAGTCACAAAGGTATCTAATTCCAAAGTAAAAGCTGCAGTTAGCCACAAACATATCTAATTGTTTGACAAGAAAATCCTCAACTAAAGTCTTTGCACTGCCCAGCTGCTAGACCTCACTATGCTGTCACACAATAGTGCAACATATTATCATTTGCAAAGTACTTTTTCAAAAGGATTGGTGCAACCTCAGAATTAGTACATTTAATAATCGAAGAAGTGGGAGTAAAATCAGCACACAGTAGGTGCAGCCCCCTTTTTGATAAAAAAATTACATTCAACTTTTTTTAATAGAATAGCAAATAGTGGCTGGTTGGACAGGCAGGTTAAGCACTTGGGATGCAGAAAGTGTGCTGAAATATGTCAAAATAGTTTCCACAGCTACTACAAAGGTTCTGCTAAAGACTCACCCCCACCAGACAGAGAATGTTGCTGTTGTTGTTGTTGTGTCTTTTGGCTTTTCCCGGTTAGGGGTCACCACAGTGGAACTCCAGTCTGCTAATGATTGGCAGTAAATTTTTACATGCCGAGTTGCCAGCCCTGACGCACAACCTTCAACGAAGGTACGCCCATTCATGCATGTCTCCACACAGAAGACGCTCTAGCTGAGAATCAAACAGGACAACGTCTTACTGTGAGGCAACAATGCTACCACAGCACCACCGCCGCAGTGTGCAACGATCAAATTTCCTTCAAAGATAATCAGGTCACTTGCATGCATTTCCTATAATTTCACTAATTCAGAAAATGCTCATGAAAGCAGCTGAGGGCAAGTTTAATAGAAAGCAGGGGACAGCAAGGGTCATAGAATGCAATGCAGACAGGACTGACAGCCAGCAATGCAGGAGATAACTCATGGACAACAGTGTATGTCAGGACTGATAGAAAACAATGTGCAGCAAGGCTCACTGCATGCAGTGCAGGATAGGAGTCATAGGAAGCAATATCAGATGGAGCCCACCTAAGAAGTGCATGACAAAGGTCATATAAATCAATGTGTGACAGACCTCATTGTGTGATAAAGCTCATTGTGTGCAGTGTAGAACAGGGCTTACTGAAAACAATATGTAATTGAGCTCACTGCATGCAGTGCATAAAGGGTTAATGGTAAAGAATGAAAGACAACCTCACATTGTGCAGTGCAGTTTAAGGCTCATAGGAAGCAGTGTAGGACAGGAGTCAGGATATGGTTAAAATAAGCAGTGTAAGACAGGGCTCACAGAAAACAATGTGCAACAAGGCTGATAGAAAACAATGTGTGACAATGTTTGTTGTGTACAACACTGGATACAGCTCTCAGGAATCATTGCAGGACAGGGATCATTTTATTTTGCCTGTCCCAGACTGGCAGGGCAGAGCAGATCATGGATGTCGCTGCTGTTGCAAGTGATATCCCTGCCCCATGAAGCTTGTCATAAAGTCCTGAACTACTATTCTGAAAAGGGAAGAGCCATACAAGTATAACTCACATCTTGAAAACTAAAAGCTTAAATTTACTTGATATGTTTATTGGTGCACCAATCTTTATATGCAAATTTATGTGCATGTATCTCTCTCTCTCTCTCTCTATCTATCTATCTATCTATCTATCTATCTATCTATCTATCTATCTATCTATCTGTCTATTATCTATTTATCTGATATTTGTTAATCTACCGGTGAACTGTTGCCAGGATTATTTTCTGCCTTGAACCAGGGAAACATAATAATGCTGCTGCACTACTTTGTTCAAATCGCCATTTTATCAAGGAACTAATTATACAGTGAAATACAGCAATGCATACACAGAATGCACTTCCTAGCATAAGGCTAATAAATCCTGAACTTCAAGAAGAAAAAAACACAAAAAGTGGTGCAAATACAATAAATACATAAACACTAAATACAAAATGGGACAAGTAAAAAGGCAAAACATAATTTTAGTGTTAAATGCATCATGCATAATCAGAAAACCTACTATACTAAACTTACTGGAAGAATAGCATTAACTAAAAGTATTACAAATGGTGTAGTAAGTCTTTTGAGTTTAGGTCTTAGAGGTAGAAAGGTCTGTGTCACGATAGCAGGATACTACTGTGGCAGATGGATTTTATGGCAAAGAGTACTAGGCTGCTAGATTGTTAGTGTACAGAGCAACTGCATAACAGGATGCTAGCAGGCGTGGGGATGGAATGGGAACAAATGTTAGGTATAAGGTTTATTTACAATACACATATTCAAATAGGTAATGCCAATTTTGAAGCCATTAGTAATGGTACAAATAACACTCGGTAGTGTCCTAAGTGGAACAGTCTGTACCCATGAAGTATTTAAAAAGTGACATACAGGTCAGATGAGTGAGGAACTAAATCATAAATACATAGTACTTTCTAATGCCCCAGAAGTCAATGGGGTATGACAGCCATACAGTGGGTCTTATGGAAGAAGCCGTTTTCAGTTGCAACCAGTTCCAAACATGGGTGAGACACCAAAAAAGTCTTAACTCTGACAGCTGGGTGAGTCATAAGGAACAATTAGGGTGGCTCGTCATGGTAACAATGAACAATACTCCTCAAGGCTGAGTTGTGCAGAAGGAAGAACAGAGAAAAAATTAATATGGAACCAATAGACTCTTGCTATTGTAATGAGAAGATATTCTTTTCATCTGTCAGTGAGATGTACATACAAATCCTATTCAGTATGTCATTTGTAGCTTCCCAAGCAATAAGTGAAAGGATATATTCTAAACCCTATGTTCAGGTAGTTAAAAACTCAGAATCAATGTAATACGCACATAAAACATAAAGGGTTATGATTGGGTCTCCTATCGTAACCATGTTATTATGTGTTTGAATCTTGGCATCCATGTCAAGAACACATAATAAAGGGTTATGATCAGTGACACCCAATCATAACTCTTAGAGCACTGAGTTTCAACTTGTCTATGTACTACTAGTTACAGAAAAAAAGCCAAGGTTCTTTACTGGCTTTGAAAACAAGTAAAGCACTTAGTGAGAGCTGTCACATAGACAGCAAGTAAACATAATTACATGGAAAAGTCAGGGACAGTTTTTAAATACTGCCCTAATTTAAATAAGCTGCTTACAGACCGATGTCTGTAAACTTGTGCCAATATATGAGGGAGGATTCAGGGACTGTTGACAGTGAAGGTATGTCCCTTTCACGATATTGAACCATAACAGCACTTAAGGGCTGTGCAACATTTTCACACCTCTGAAAGCACTGTTATAGTTAGGTCTCTTGCTACAGAACAGTGTAAAATGTTTATCTTTTTTTTCTGATTCTGGAGCATAATCACAGCCCTCAATGCACTACAAGGCTCTTACATCCAGAAATGCAATGTTGTTTAGTCTCTGCAGTATTGCTGACAGAATGCTTGCATGTCATGAGTTTTTGTCATTCATCTTAGTCTTATAAATGAAGAAGAAACAGAAAAAAGGCTCCTTCAGGAATAAGCTGCAATCTAGGAACTGGTATGAAGGACTAAGGCTAACAGATGTTAACAAGCTACTTCCTGTAGTATAGGGTTTGATCCCCTCAGCCTTCATTTGATTATTGTTTGACCTTGAGCAAGTCACTTAACCAGACAGTGCTTTGGGTATTTGGGAATTTAGGCTAGGGTCCTTAATGGTATCCTGGACTGCATGCCAAGTACCTGTCTATAAATTGGCAAAGTAATCCTAAATATTCCAAAATCTGGTAACAGTAGCCTTTGCATCTTGGGTACAGATTTACTAGATCCTCTGCAAAAAAGGTACCATCCAGACTTAGCAGACAAAATATAGTTATTTACAGAACACAAAACAGCAAAAGGCACAGTCCTGAACCCTGCAGGACTCTCCTGAAGTGGTACTGCTAGATTTGGACTGCATTTTTCCCCTAACCAGGCTTGTTCTCTCAGACAAGCAATGTTTGAGCACTCTTGGTGCCTTTCCACAAATCCTCCTTTTTAAATGGGAAATAAGAAGGGTATGGTTCACAAGATCAAAAGCAAGCCTCATATCTACAAAGAAGGCAGGTTGTTCCAATATTAGGTTAAATTAGGTTATCCACAGACAGTCACAGAGCTGAAGCCATATCAAATGAGGTCTTACTGTTATTAAAAGAGTCTAGGAGGCCACATACCAAAAAATTTCATCTTGATAGTGGTACAGATTTACAAATAAAAGTAAGGTGAACACCTGTTCTTCCACACTGTCTACTGTTCTGGAGTACTTGTAGTCTCTTTCTTCTTCCGGACTAGCTTACCCTTCTAGCAATATGTGGTTGGCACCTTTATCAGTATGGAAACATACATCTTTCTCATTAGCTTCTTAAAAAAAAACTCAATGAATTATTATTATTATTACTTTTTTATTTCAAGACATCAGTGAGATATTATGCCTGCCAAGTATTTGAATTTGAGAAAGATAAACTAACTTTACATCATTCTGAGGCACTGTATTTGCCCAGCTTTAAAATCTAGGCATTGGAAAGTATAATTTTCAATGGCCATAACATCTGCTAGTAGAAGTTTACAATTGTACACCTTAGTGGACTACCATCCTTTTATGTTTTTTTTTTTCAGGAAGACAGGGTCTTTTTTAAAACCCTTCTTTATATCATGAGTGGTTACAGAAAGGATTTTCATCCATATAGTATGACTGTGAATACTTTCCATTAAAAGGAAATATGTAATAGTTTGTTTTTCAGCCCTTCTACTTCTGTGTTTTGGGACTCGCTGTAGCCAGTCCTGACATTTCAAATGGTTACCAATAAGGGACAGGATGATATTAGGTACCTTAAAAGATCACAGACAGCTTAGAGATTACATTCAAAGCACTGTGTATTTCAAGTAATCAAAATAAATGTTTGCTTCTTTTTTAACAGAAGAAATTAGAACAAAGGAGAAGCCAATTTTTGTCAATATGGTTAGGGATCTTTTGCTACAAGTACACCATATTATTATGGGATGGTGAAGCCATGTTCTACCTGAACATCAACTATGCT
This sequence comes from Protopterus annectens, assembly GCF_019279795.1. Taxonomy (NCBI): domain Eukaryota; kingdom Metazoa; phylum Chordata; order Ceratodontiformes; family Protopteridae; genus Protopterus; species Protopterus annectens. The sequence continues at coordinate 1,837,279,798 of NC_056731.1, forward strand.
GAATGTTTATTCTTTAGGAATGTCAAGTGTCTTCTCAAGAGCTACTAATAAGAAACAGCATCCATGAGTTAAACACAACACATTGAATTTTCACTGTGAGGAAAGGGCAGGATTTGCTAAAGCTGCCTTGAATAGGTAGCGTGACATTTTTCTATGATTTGTTAGAGCACAACATGGGATATTACCCATTTGTTATGACCGATAACTGCAATGCTTGTTCTTAAAGCTGGATGATACCATTAAGTGAGATACTCACTTTAATGGTAAATCTTAGAGAGAAGGGTGCACAGCAGTTAATCAGTGAATTCTCTCAATTAGTTGAGTTTTGGTAACTATATGGCAACAATAGACAGAAGTTGTACATGGTCAAGAAGGGGAGTATGCAATAAGCACTCAGGAGATGGAGAGGGAGGAAGTGAGAACTGAGGTTTGGTACTTCAGCATCAGCTTTCATATGCTAAGTTTGTTTATTTCATTACTCTAATTACTTATTGGTTTACAGTTCAGATTTGTTTATTTAATGCCATTAGATTATATTAGATTTGCTTAATGTCAGAATGAGGCAGTAAGCCTACTGGTGCCAGTTGTTACCAAGGACTAAGCCTGTAACCTGTAGTTCTTGAGGTACAGAGTTTGATTCCCTCAGCCCTCATTTGCCTACCATGTGATCTTAAGCAAATCACTTAACCATACATTACACCATGGTTACCTCTGAAAAGGGACTGTGTGTTTAGTGGTCCTATCTGGGTAAGAAATGGGTATTATTATCCGGCCCTTTTAAGTACATTCAGCCCTCTACTTCCTCTCCCCTCTTTCCTCCATTCATACCTTTCACCTTATCTTATTCCAGAAAACCCATGCCCTCCTGAATACCTCTGTGGAACCTCCCCACCTGCTATTCTGGTCGTCCATTCCATGGGTCCACAACCCTTGTTGTGAGAAAGTAGTTTTGCAGACCCAGTGAGTAATTAGTCCCTACAATGTGCTTTCTGTGTGCCCTCCTTCCGCCTGTGTCCTTCCATTTCAGAATGATTCTTTCTCATTTTTCTGATGCAATCTTGTGCTCAAGTATTGTGCTCTCTTCTGTCTCAAATAAGAAGAGTTCCTCTAACCGCTGGTCATATTCCTTCCCCTTAGTCCCACAGATTTTTCTGGTAGCTTTTCTTCAGATTCTGTTCAGCAGTCTGACCTCTTTCTCCTTGCATGGCCTGCAGAACTGCACACAGTACTCAAGGTGTGGCCTGTTCAAGGTTCTTTAAAGTGGAAGCATTACTCTTTGATTTTGGAATTTATCTCCCCAAGGACACAACCCAGCATTCTCTTTGCTTCTGCCACTACCCCGTCATTCCACTGCTGGTTGTCCAGTCCAAGAGCAATAAACATCCTCATATCCTTTTCCGGTTCTGTTGTCATCAAGTCCACTCTCCCATCTCATAATTCACACCAGAGCTATTGTTGCTGTTGCCTAAGTGCAACACTTTGCATTTGTTTGCACTGAACATCAGCTGCTCCCTTTCTGCCCACTTGTTCAGTCTTTCCTAATGCTTCATTAGACTCACAACTGATACCTATCTTTTTGTAGCTTGCTACCCAACCTCCATATCTCCATTTTCTGTCGCTACTGAAAAATTTGGACCCCTACTGACACTGGTCCTTGCCATGTGATTCCAGCAATGGCCATCTTCGCTCTCCCGTTTTTCCCAGGTTGCTAGCTTTGCAGAGTATGACTATCCAGCCATGGTCTGAGTCACCCTTGTTTGCTCTTCTGTTGTATTCTACATTACTTTTTACCTTCCATCTACTGCCTAAGCACTTGCCTTCTGATTTTGTCACTCACCCTTCCCCTTCCAGCTTACTTTTCCAAACTAATATTAAATGCTATTATCTAGTCTGGACTAAAACAGAGGGCAGGTTTCACGATGGCTTGCACGGAGTGTATGAGTAGAGTAAGACTCCATGCAGCCATCATGTCCGATGAGTGATCCAGGAACAGGTTGCAGGGGCGTTTAAGAGAGCTCCTAAAACGTCTCCTACACGGACAGGGCTGGGATATGCAAATTACCTCACTTGCAGCTGAAAGGCATGCAAATGAGGTAAATTTGTGATCGAGGAAGCACAAACCTGTCCGAGTAGGAGCCGTGTTAGCTGCAGAAATGTACTCAGTTGACAACTGAGTACCATTCTGCAAATAGCACAATGGAGCCTTGTCAGCTCCAAATAAAGGTTGCATATGGTTGAGGAAGCATGCCAATGGCCAAATATACGGCCATTGGAAATAGTCCCAGATGCAAAATTAAAATAAAAATACTTTTTTTTTTCGGCGATTTCCGATGTTTAAGCGTAGCGCCGCGCAAACAGGGTGTGCTAAAGAAAATCATAAAATAAGAAAATAAAAGCCACAAACATGGACTCTATGAAAACTGTTAAATTACAATGTAAGGGAATAGCAGAAGACAACATGGCCACCGAGTAGGGATTGCTAAGGGGAGAAGCCCAGTCTAAGACATGTAACCAAGCATTAGTAGGCAATCCTATGTAAATGAGTGTTAGGATAGTGAATCGCACTTTTACATAGCAAATGAGCACAGTCAGTGGAGTGTAGGAGTAGGATATGGGGAGTAACAGAGTAAGAGATAGGTGACATCACAAGGGGGGTATGTATGAAAGTAGTGAAACTCATAGGAGCAGAGTGGCATGTGTCAGCTGTCAGTTAGACATCATGGAAAGAGGTGTGTCAACAGGTAGGCCAGGGAAAGCCAAGAAATGGAAGGTGTATACTGTGGATAACACCAAAGTTTCTTACTGAGTGGGTATGCGCACGTGTGCGAGCCTGTAAACCCGAGTAAGACAGAGTGCACGCGTGTAAGCCGGAGTAAGCATGTATAAGGCTGTTTAAAGACCTGTAAGCGCATTTGTGCGCGTTTTAACCCGAATAAGCAAGTTTTAGTCCGTCTAAGCATGTGTGCGCGCGTGTGAGCTGCTGCAAGCGTGTTTGTGCTTGTATGCACGTTGCTCCCCCCTGAGGAAACAGAAAGGAAAAAGGAAGCACAAGAAATAGTAGGAAGCTACCAGGGAATACTAGCTAGCAGGTGAAAACAATCAGAATCAGGCAATTACACAGGCAGAACACTAGCCCAGCCCAGCACTTAAAACTCTGCAAACAACAGTGCAGTTTGTTTCTCTCAAGAGACACTGCAACAGTGGAGTAAGCTACTAGAAGTGAAAACTGAAAAAGCTGCACTCAGACAAAAAATGCTAGGGGCTGCCATTGCTGTTATAAGGCGACATATGCAACATGCTGAGGGTGGTGACAATGCAAATGCTGCCAGACAATCCACAGTGAGGAGACGGAGAAGAGTGTACAGGCCCAGGGTCACCTACCAGGGGTTACATGAGCTGGAGATAGTTGAGCGCTATAGAGTGGACAGAGACCTCCTGCAGCAAACTGTTGAGCTGTGCAGGTCACACCTCACACACAGAACCAACAGAGGGGAACCCATCCCAGTGGAAACCAAGGTATGTGTTGGCCTAAGAATACTAGCAACAGGTACCTTCCAGAGACCAACTGGTGATATGATGGGGATATCACAAGCATCAGCATCTAGGGTACTGCACCAGTTCCTGGATGCCATGTCAGCATATGTCGGTGATCATGTATATTTCCCCAATTCCCGTGAGGTATTGGCCAGCAATATGCGCCTCTTCCAGCAAATAGCAGAATACCCTGAGGTAGTGAGTGCAATAGACTGCACGCATATATGCATCAAAGCACCAGCCGGTGAGCGGGGTAGGGCCTACATTAACCGCAAGGGCTTCCCCTCCATCAACTGCCAGGTCATGTGTGATGGCCAGGGCATAATAATGAATGTGTGTGCTGGCTGCCCTGGAAGCTACCATGATTCCCATATCTGGCATCTAATGCAGCTGTACCAGACATTTGCCAATGGGGACATCCCACATGGTCACTTAGTGGGGGATGCTGGCTATGCACTGGAGCCGTGGCTGATGACACCCATCAGAAATGCACACACACCTGAACAGGAACGTCATAATGAGGCACATGCACAAACATGAAATGTAATTAAGCGTGTGTTTGGGTTGCTCAAGTCATGGTTCCGGTGCCTGGACACATCTGGTGGAGCCTTGCAATACTCACCAACTACATGTACCCAAATTGTCATGGTATGTGCTATGCTACATAATATGATTCTGTGAAAACAGCTGCAGCAGGACCAGCATAGGCCTGGGCCAAACAGCCCCCCACCATTGCCAAGGCCATCACAGGCAGAGTGTGACTCGGAGGAGGAACAACCTGAGCCTGCCCCAGTAGGCAGAAGGAGGAGTGTCCAGTATGCCTTGGCCTTGGCAAAGAGGCAACGCATAGCACATACACTGGCTCAGTAGGAACTCTGGAAATGATACCTCTCTCTGACTCCCACATATAGTGAAAGGGATGCCTAAGTTGACACAACCTGCTTTCAAACATGTGCAGGGAGTGTAGTATGTGCATCCGACATAGGCAGCCCTGCAGCACCGCCTGAGGCATGATGGCCATGTGTTAAGCAATGTAAGGTAGTGTTAAACAGCATTTACCACCATGTAGTATATGCAAACTTGATGACCTTGAGTATCATCCTACACTCACCAAACATGATGCCACAATATGAAGACAAGATGATCAATTACAACAATTGTCTTAAGTATTGGTGTCAGTGAAAGGGGATCCAATGCCTGTCAGCCTGGGATGACATGCTTGACAAGACATGATGCTTTACTAGGGATAGCTTTCACCTGTCACCTGTGGCCTTTTGGATATTGCCAAGGGCTCTTGTGACCTCCATAGTGCCTTTTGTAGGTAAGGCTCAAAAGACAAACTCACCTCCATAGGTATCACAAGGGATAAGAAACTAGAAGTAATGCTACTCAATGCCAGAAGTCTAAACTGCAAGATGCACGCACTCCAAACTCTCCACAGCATGGAGAATATTGATATCTGTGCAGTAACAGAAACCTGGTTCAAGGCTCCCAAAAGCACCCTAGCACTAACAGGTTACACCTCATACCATGCTATACAGCTGCAAAACATGGAACAAACTACAAAAGGAGGGTGAGTATCAATATTTGTCAAAGATACCCACACCCCCAGGTTGGTGGCACAGCATGAAGCATCAGAGACTATCCATGTGCAACTAACAGTGGGTAAAACCACCTTCCAGTTCATAGCCATACTTGGAACCACACTTGGCTGACTGGAGAACGCATGAAAATATGAAGGTCTTCCCAAACACCATTATATTGGGCGACTTCAACTACCCAAACATAGACTGGGAGCATTACCATAGCTGCAACACCCTAGCCCAAAGGTTCCTAGAAGTTATAAACCCAAATGCTATGGAACAACTTGCTACCACTCCCACAAGAGGGGAAAACATACTGGACCTGATTGTCACCAACATGGGGACTCTATGCCCAAGACCAGTAGTGTATCCCTCACTGGTAAGATCAGACCATAGAGTAATCTCACTGTATATTCACATCCTGACCCCAGCCCATGGTCAGAAAACCACAGTGAAAAATTTCACTAAAGCAAATGTCACACTCCTCAAAACCAAGGTGGAATCCTTCACAGCCCCTGTGCCTGTGGAAAATATGCCCCAGACCTCAGAACCCATTATAAACACATTCTATGAACACCTTCAGGAATCCATGGATCATGCAATCCCAAATAAAACCAAGATCCAATCCTCCAAAGGCAGGCATCCTGTCTGGTGGATACCAGCCATAAAAAAAAACATACAATACAAGGAGGAAGCTACTATATGATAGAGAAAAATCCCAAAAAGGGAAGGCATCTCTGATCAGTATTATTGAAAAACTACGGCCACACATAAAATCATCTAAGGCCATCATTGAGATAAAAATTGTACAGGACACTAAGGATAATCACAAGGCTTTCTTTAGTTATGGTAGGAACCTAGGTGGGAATTCCCAGATATGCTCAGAATTAGTCCAAAATGACAAACAATACACCAAACCCACAGACATTGCCAACATCTGAGCTGACAGGTTCAGTGCAAACTTCTCACCCACCCCCCACCAAAAAGGCAAATATCTATCCCAGCAGAGTGCTGGCCCTCTGACATCTCAGATGCCCAGGTAACAGCCAGCCTCTCCAAAGCAAATCACACAGCATCAATGGGACCTGGGCTGTGTCCAACATGAACCCTAAGAAGAACTGAACACAAACATAAAACCACTGTTCAATCTCAGCCTTACCACGGGATATGTACCCAAAGAGCAGTGTACAGCAACAGTGGTCCCGCTCCACAAAAGTGGTGCCTCAATGGATACTGCAGACTATTGGACCAGAAGCCTGACTAGCTTGGTCTGCAAAGCTATGGAAAGGATCATCATGGACCTCAGAAATAAAGATATTGGGGACCTACAGACACTGGATCCTACCCAGTTTGGTTTTGTTAAGGATAGATCCTGCCTCTTAAACCTGGTTGAGTCATTTGAAACAGTCACCAAGGCCATTGACGAGGGGAAGGTGGTCCACACAGCCTACCTGGACCTCGCAAAAGCCTTCCATACAATATCCCACTTGGTCATTATAGATAAGCTCACCAGCTTCAATATAAACCCCTATGTCACTAGATGGGTTGCAAACTGGCTCAAGGACAGAACCTACATGGTCAGCAATGCTGGAGCCATGTCAGATCCCAAACCAGCTACAAGTGGCATCCCACAAGGCTCAGTCCTGGGACCTCCCTTGTTTGGTATATATTTCTCGGAGGTACAGGCCAACACAGAAGGGCTGTGGCTGAACAAGTTTGCAGATGACTGCAAACTGGGCGCCATAATCGACCCTCCAGCTGACACAAGCATCCTACGAAAGGGCCTCATAGAAACAGACAACTGGTGCCAGAGCCATGTCCTCAAGCTAAATGCTAAAAAGTGTATAATCATCCCCTTTGGCAAAAACTAAGTGCCCACAAATTACCACATAGGTGGTAACCCATTAAGTATGGAAGAAATGATAAGGGACCTGGGGACCCAAGTTAATAGCAATCTCTCATTTGACAACCACGTGGCCAAAGTGTTTAGAAAAACATTTCATATAGCCCACCTAATCATGAAGGTATTCACATCTAGATCAGGGGAGGTCATCGTGCCTCTTTACTCATCCCTCATCAGGCCCATAATTGAGTACAATGCCACTTGTGGGATGTACCTTATCAGACACCTGCAGCAGCTGGAAAGACCACAAAAGTACCTCACCAGGAGGATCAAATGGCTCAAACACATGCAATTTGCTGCCCAGGTAAAGAAACTGCAGCTCCACTCAGTGGCATACCACCTGCCCAGAGGTGATCTGTGCCTGATGTATAAAGCCATGTCCAACCTGGAATCAATGGACATGCTGCACCTTGGAAAATCAGAAAATCAGAATGGGAGATTGTAGGTTTACCCTGGGTATCGCTTCTATGTCACTGTTAGACAGAGGCACACTATACTAACCTTGAAAAATGTCATGGCAAGCTCCACTTAAAATGTGTGTTGAAAGCCAACACACTCTGGCTAGGATTATAAATGCCCTAGGGCAGATAGCCTAGTATGAACCTATGAACAGAATCACACACACCAACTAGTACAACTGTGGTCAATCTGGAGTAATGTATGGCAATGTTCACCCAAGTTGGTGAATACACAACAATGTCAGACAAACCTGGTTTAAGTAGGCCATAGCTGAACAAAATGCAGCATGCTCATAGTTGCCCAACTGGCCCTTAACCAGTCTGGTCTGCTCAGTATGAACATTTAAAGCAGTGATGGGACTCAATCCCATGGTACTGTGCACCATAGTGAAAGTACTGAACTACTACACCATGACAGTATTGCAGTGTTCAGCCAGTATGAAAGAATGTTGACAAGTCTTTGCAAACTATCCCATGGAAACCCTGCAGGCACAGCACAATCCCTGTTGAGTTATGACACAAAGGAGTCTGGCAGTAAGAACACAACATGACTTCCAACACACAGTATAAATGTCAGTATTGGTCATGTTCACACACAGCCACAAATGTAGTGGACTTCAGATCACAACATATGGAAAGGTCACAGTGGGCATGCTCACACACTTGGATAAATGAGACATATGTCAGGCAACAAACCATGGAAAGCCTGAACTGGGCATGCTCACACACTTAGGCCATGCCTGAGTATAGCAGTCGGCCACACATATCTGACAGTTATATGTGTTAAGCCAGGAACCTCCCACAATCCAGCAATCTGCCCTGTGCACACAGTTAAATGACAACAGACACATATATTAATATACTGGAACCATGTCATGATCAAACATGTTACGCAGATACACAAGTTGTTCATAGAAACTGGGAAAGCTACAGCAATAAAGAGTTGCAAACAGTATCAGCAACAAATATTGTGCATCCCCAACATAAACATAGGTGCAGAGGTTGATGCTAGGCTGTCTGCCCTAGGGAATTCATAAGCCTAGGCAGAGTGTATTTGGTGTCCGCCTCCCCAGTAGAGTAGCCTACTGTGCCTCTGTAAAGTAGGTCACAGAAGGCACCCTTCAAGGCTAGTTTGCTGTGCCTCTGTCAAGCAGGGACACAGTGGAGATCCCAGGGGTGAATATGCAATTTCCCATCCATGCAGCTGGATTTTGCTGGAAGAGGGTTGGCGAGGGGCTATGTCTAACTCTAATTGGGATTCAATTCCAGAGTGAGGGGAGCCTCTGGGTAATGAATCTGTCCCTGCAGCATGTCCTATTTAGTTTTGTGCTGAGGTTTAAGTCCCTGCAGTGTGTAGCTCTAAGGGTCTTGGATGTTATGAGATGGAGCATGTCCATTACTTCTGGGTTTGATATGGCTGTGTACGTCAGGCAAAGATTACCTCTGAGTAGGCATTAAGCAACTGAGTAGACCTGGAGATCCATTAGTTGAGCTGCATAGGACATCTGTGTGTAGCCCATGATCCTCTTGGGGAGGTACTGTTGTGGACACTGTAGTTGCTGCAGGTGTTGGGTAAGGTACACCCCAAAAGGGCCATTGTAGTCAAACATGGGCCTGATGAGTGACTAGTAGAGGGCCACAATGACCTCCCATGATCTACATGCAAACCCCCATGTGATAAGGAGGGCTATATAAAGGTCTTTGCAATGACTCTGTCAATGTGATTAGCAAAGGAGAGGTTATGATCTATGTTGGTCCCCAAATCTGTAAATACATCTTCTGTACTTAATGGATTACCACTTATGTGGTGATTTCTGTGCACCTTGTTTTCCCCAAAGGGGATGACTATGCATGTCTTAGCATTCAGCATGAGGCCTTGGCTCTGGCAACAAGCATCCATCTCTGTGAGACCCTTATGGAGGAAGCATGTGTCAGCTGCAGTGTTGCTTATGGCCCCCGGTTATCAGTCATCTGTGATGTTTGTTAGACATAATCCCCCCGTGTTAGTCTGAACCTCAGAGAAGTACATACCGAACAGGACAGGTCCCACAACTGAGCCCAGTGAAACACCAGTTGTACCTGGTCTGGAATTGGACATGGCACCTGCAATTCTGACCATGTGGGTTCCATCCCTGAGGCAGATAGCAACACATCTAGTGATGTAGGGGTTGATATTTAAGCTGGTAAGCATATGTATGATGCCTGAGTGGGGTATTGTGTTGCAGACTTCTGCAAGGTACAGGTAGACTGTGTGAACTACCTTGCCCTCATCCATGGCTTCAGTAACCGTTTCAAAGATATGAACTATGTGTAAGAGGCAAGATCTGCCCTTAACAAAGCCGAATTGTGTATGATCCACTGTCTGGAGGCTCACAATGTTTTTGATTATGACTTCCATGATAATACGCTCCATAGCTTTTTCTACCACACTAGTCATGCTTATGGGGTGATAGTTCCTGTGGTCCATTGTGGCATCACCTTTGTGGAGTGGGAGTACTGTATCTGTATGCCATTCTCAGGGTACATATCCTGTAGTAAGGCTAAGTTGGAACAGTGACTTAATGTGAGTGTTCAGTTCTACTCAGAGCTCATGTAGGACACAGCCTGGGACACCGTCCGGTCCCATACATATGCTGTGTTATTTGCTGTGAAGAGGGCACCTGTCACCTGTGCATCTGTGATGTCAGGGAGGTTACATTCATTTGGGATGGGCATCTGTACCCTTGGGGGGTAAGGGGGGGGTGTTTGTGCAGACTCTGCCAGGGTGTAGGCTATGTCCGTAGGTTTGGCATATTTTGTGCTGTTATGCAACAATTCAGAGCATATCTGTGTTGTTTCCACACATATTCCTGACATAAATAAAGACGGCCTTGTGATTATCTGTAGTGTCTGGTCAATTTCACTGTCAAAATGTGCAAGCGATGATTATATGAGGGATTGAAGTGTCTTGCCAATACTGTTCAGAGATGTCCTCCCTCTGTGGGATTTTGCTCTGTTATGTAGTAGCTTCCTCCTTCTGTTGTACAGCTTATATATGGCCGGGGTCAACCAGACAGGTCTTCTGTTTTGGAGGAGTCATGGTTTTATTTGGGATAGCATGATCAATGCATACCTGCAGATGCTCATTCAATGCGTTTGTAAAGGATTCTGCAGATTGGGCTGTATTATCCTCCAGCGCAGGGCCTTTGAAGTATTCCACCCCAGTCTTCACAAGTGCAAAGTCTGCTTTTGAGAAATTCTTTACAGTGATTTCCTTGGCTGGGGGGTGGGGACGGGATATGGATGTCCAGGGAAAGTTGTTTATGGTCTGATCTTAACAATGAGAGTTCTACCTCTGGTGTGGAACATAGAGTCCCCATGTTGGTTATGATCAGGTCCAATATGTATTCCCCCTTGTGGGTGTGGTGACTGGTTGTGACATAGCACATGGATCCACAAATTGTAGTGGCTGTAGGGTGATGTTGTTGAGGGCCTGAGTAGTATCCCCAGTCAATATTTGTGTACCTGAAGTCAACCACTATAATGGTGTGTGTGAAGACCTTCATATCCTACACTGTTCCCAGGAAAGCCGGGTGCAGTTCCTGGGTATGGAGGGGGGGTGGTCTGCACTACACACCAAACCAAAAGGCGGTTTTGCACAATGGTAGTTGTATATGTATGGCCTGTCATGCTTAGTGCAGTGGTACCAACCCAGAGGTGTGTGTATCTGTGATGTATATGGATACACCCCCTACTTGTGTTGTGTGTTACAAGTCCTGTGGTCATGAAGCATGGTATAGAACATAACCTGGCAGTGCCAGTGTGCATACGTGACCCTGAACTAGGCATCTGTTAATGCACAGATATTGTTATCCCCCATACTGAGGGATAGTAAAAGATGTACATTCCTCTTTGGAAAGACTGATGATGTCAGCACCCTATAAATACAGCAGGAGAAGAGAAATCATCCAGTAATGCGAGTAGTGTGCTGCGCTAATGCATCTCTCTCAAGTATCATAACATAGTTAGGTAGGGGTTTGAATCTTGCAAATGCTGTGTGTGTGTGGGGTAGCAGGGGGGTGTGTATGTATGCAAGTCTCTGTGAAAAGAATGGCCTTTTTGAAGACTGGGATAACACACTAAAAGATGTACATTCCTCTTTGGAAAGACTGATGATTTCAGCACCCTATAAATACAGCAGGAGAAGGGAAATTATCCAGTAATGCGAATAGCGTGCTGTGCTAATGCGTCTCTCTCAAGTATCATAACATAGGTAGGGGTTTGAATCCTGCAAATGCTGTGTGTGTGGTGGCAAGGGGGGTGTGTATGTATGCAAGTCTCTGTGAAAAGAATGGCCTTTTTGAAGACTGGGATAACACACTAAAAGATGTACATTCCTCTTTGGAAAGATTGATGATGTCAGCACACTATAAATACAGCAGGAGAAGGGAAATCATCCAGTAATGCGAATAGCGCACTGTGCTAATGCGTCTCTCTCAAATATCATAACATAGTTAGGTAGGGGTTTGAATCCTACAAATGACATGTGTGTGTTTGTCACACAGTTTGTCAATGTGTTGTGTGTTTTGCTTTTATTATTGTATGACATATTATTATAACAGTAATTTCAATGCACACATCAGGTATGTGTGTGCCACATACAGATATGTACCTGTGACCTTTAATAGTTCCTATGTGTGAAGCCTGCCTCATATGATTACAGTTGTTACCTTTGCCAGCATGTGCCGCAGCTTACCAGACCTTAGGCTATACATGTATGTTGGTGACAATGCAGGCTACTGCAGTGATCTGTGTCCTAGGCCAACTATGTGACACACACCCATGAAAGCTTTGATAGATTAATGTGGGTGAGGTTTCATGTCTGGAGTATATGTCAGACATGTTAAAACACAGCAAAGTCTGTGAGTGATGGACATCCAGTGTAGGTGTATGGCAACTGTTGCCGATATGCATACAGACACCGTCTTGCTTAGGTGATACACCGAGGGACTGCAGAATACCTTTGGAAATGTGAATATCACAGGATAGACAAGATAACACTTGTCCACATGTACACACCATTATCCGTTCAACATGATGGGTGCTACCACCTACATGGTACTGTTGGAATACTATGTTAACTACATGCCGATGACAATGCTACAATTGCGTTACAGCAATACAGCATGGCTTGGACAACAGGTATCTGTCTGTATGATACCCTTGTGTTGGTTAGGTGTGTCATGTGTAGAATGCATTGTAGGCCACTGTATGCATTTGCAGTCGTGGATGGACATATCCGTAGTGTGTTGACATGTACGTGAGACTGCTATATGCCAAAGAGTATTGTTCCCAGGGATGTGTGGGGCACAGTAAGAATGGCTAATGGTATAGTGTAGTACTGCAGGGATATCACTGACAGCAGGTTCCTACATCTGTGTATCAGTTGAGGAGACAGCATGTAATGACCATGGAATGGCAGGCTATGTAGGCTGTGTATAGTACCAGAATGCAGACCATTGACATATGGAAACCGTATCACCCACAGCATACTGTCAAACCATGTCATGTTCCATGCTAACCATGTTCACAAATGTACACCTGCAACTCTGTGCTGCAAACATCACACATGTACTGTCCACACCCCAACACATGCAGGCACAGGTACACACAACAGCCATGTGGCACATGTGCAGACAGTACACTTTGGGAATTAACACTGGTGTATACAAAACTACAATGACAATTATAGTTAATGCATCATGCATGCTCGAATATACCCACAACGATATCATTACACTGTACTGTTATCAACATGATATTATTACTACAGTGCTATGTAGTCAGCCTGTGCATCAGCACCATGCTATCCTGTTCCTGCATCAATGTTACAGATGGCAGGAGGTGGCACAGTTTCATCATATGCACAGGGTGTGTACTTGGTTTGCCAGAGTCTGCCATTGACACATCCAATCGACATGTATGTGTGTGTGTTAGTGAGGGACAACAGTACAACATGGGGCAATGTTGATGCGATGTGTGTATGTATGTGTTAGCCCTAGGTGTTAGCATTATGTGTGTGTGTATGCTTGCACACAGTTCCACCATGTGGCTGCCATATATGGGTGTTTGTGGACAGCCACACACTGTACCTGCCAGGTCATACAGATCACTGTCTCTGGCCACGGACACTGTACCTGTGCCTGGCAGGGGTGCTACGGACAGTATCAGGTACTAAGCCAGACTGGGTACTGTCATCAGAAGCAGTGGGTTGTTGACTGGACACATGTCCCTGCTGGGACTGTCCAGAGCCACGTGCACATGGTCTTCTAGGATGGTGTAATGACAGCACTGACCCAGCATTGCTGGGGCTGGTACTGGCACTATGGGAGCGGCTGCGGGTTTGTTGTCATCCGCGACTGCCAGCTGATGATGTTGCTGGCATACGTCCACGTCGATGCCTCAACCATCCTGCACTGTCCTGGCTCCTGGACATGTAGTTGTGGAAGAGATCTAATGTGTCCCCCCAACGTCTATCAATGACCTCACTGAAATTACGGATGGCAGCTGCAATGTCACACATAGTGTCATTCATAGCGGTGCGATGTGCTCTAAGCTCCCTCAGACCCTGTCTGGTGTACTGTTCCATATGTGCCTGTGCCTGCATTACAGCCTGGAACATAGCTGAGGTTGAAAGGCCTCTGTGGGCACATCTGACAGGGGCAGTACGACCATGGATGCTCCCACAAGAACCCCTGGACATCTGCCTGTGTGGTACCATGTCAGGAGTCTGAGCGTGGCTGCTGTGAGGGGATGCATGTGCCAATGATACCACACTACCCTGGTCAATGCCCACTGTATGTTGTCCCTCAGCTAAGGACATTGGTGACAATGGATGTATCGGTAGGATGACCGTGCGTGTTGATGGGGTTGACTGTTGTGTAGTGTCGATTGGCTGACCAACGACAGACCCTGTCACACCTCCCTGTGTCATTACACATGTATCATCATTATCACTATCCCCAGCAGTGGCTTCAGGTTCCCTGCTGCACTCCACCAGAGCAACATCAGAACCTGTGAGAGGAAGATAGGAAACACAGTTTACAAATGTGTACACGATGTTAGCACACATGCACACAGGTGCACATGCACACAGGCGCACATGCACACAGGTGAACAGGTGCACATGCACACATGCACACATGCACACAGGTGCACATGCACACATGCACACAGGTGCACATGCACACAGGCGCACATGCACACATGCAGACATGCACACATGCACACAGGCACACTCCTCAGTACAGCAGATACAAACACAGACACACCTGCAATCCAACACATACACAATACTGTTTGAGGGTGGGTGACAGTATCACAAGGAAAAACATCACTGCACACGTCAGCATGCAGATTATGTGTTGCACAGGAACATGCAGTGCAAGTGTAGACAGCCCTTGTTAATAACAGTATACATGTACTTGATGGTTGTTTGTAGTTGTTCAGTGATTGTCTCCACCCTGGGACACAATGTGTACAAGGACATAACAATGTTGTACAAGTCTTACAAGCTGTGGGTGCATATATTTGCACACACACACACACACACACACACACACACACACACACACACACACACACACACACACACACACACAAAACACATGACGGTGCTAAGCAATAACTGCTATGTGTACTTTTGTGGTCAGTGGAACTGGATGTGGTGTAGTAACATGAGCCATGATCAACATGCTTCTTGTGGTCAGTCAACAATAATAATGTGTGCCATACAGGCAGCTAGCATTCTGTACCTGAAGTGCAGTAACATGACTGCATCCACAATTACATAGCCACTTGTTACATGGGTGTGTAAGGTGGCTAATAGTGAGCATTGCCTAATATGAATGTATTATTTGTTCAAGACTGTTGCTCAAAGACATGGTAGGCCTCTACCCCTCAGGTATATTATGTGTGCTGCATAGAGGATAAGTGGGATACTGAAGGGTGGCCATACAGCAAGTGTCATAATTGGACATGTGTAACAGGCTAAGGTGTAGTGTCTATGCCATACATGTGTGTGTTGTGTACATGTGTATCAGATATGCCTATACAATGTCCAGTCCTGTGTTGCCACACATGTGCACCATGCTCTGTGTATTGCATGTGAGTGAGGCAGCTACTGAGAATAATGGGATATGCATAGTCTCACAGCAAACATGCACAGCATGCATTATGTGTAGGTGTTACATGTGCACACACTACACCTCCATATGACATGCACATGTCATTAGCAATAGTATTGTTATTACACACTCACCAGCATGGATTGGCTGCCTTGCTGTCACTCCAGAGGGACCTGCAAAAATATGACAGTGATTGCCAGTGGCCACAACTGTGCCATTGATACTGTGAGTATGATAAAGTACAGTAGTACAACAGGTGGCTTTCACAGGTGTACAGATTATGCTCAGAATATCAATCTTTCAGAAGAATAGGCAGGTTAACAGCTACACACACAGTACATATCTCACACATGCATAAACTACCAGTACAGAGACCAGTCAACTACAGATATGGCATGTTACCTGCACACTCCATTTCAACATGCTGGGTGGCTCCAGCCTCCATGATGACACATGTTTGTGGATGTTGTTGTTGTTGGCCTGGAGCCACAACACTTAGGAGGTGCTCCTCCACACTGGTGAGGGGGGGTGGATAGGTACCCCACCACCTGTGGCAAGCTGTTGTCTGTGGATATCAGCCGCACGCTGCTGGACATGTCTAATTAAATCACTGCAGTGATGGTGTACCTGCTCATATGTCCGGTTATGCATGCCTATGTCATTTACCCGATGGACAAGATCTTGCCACAGTGCAGCCCTCTCATGCTGGTTCTGGCTGGTCCTGGAAAACAGCACAGAGAAATTCTGCACCAGGCTCTGGTGGATCTCCTGATCCTCTCCTGCTGTATAATGTGGGTTATGCTGATGCACCATACCCTGGAAGGAAAAGAAAAATATGTGAGCAAGTCATGTGGCACACTTAATATTCTAATGTACTGCTATCACTTAACTGCCATATATAGCATCTGTCTGTCTAACAGGGGATACACATGTTTGATACCACATATCAGTGCTCAGCCCACAACTGTCTGACAGTGCCTGCCACACTACATACAACAAACTAGTATCCACCAGCACTCGGCACAATGTTTGGGATAGAATGCACAACCTCACACTGGGAGTATGTGTCAAGCTAATGGATGAAGCATATTGTCATCCCATGCAATGAATGCAATGCACATTTACAGTTTCAATGGTAATCCACCCTAGTCTTTGATGCCATACCCCTACCTGACATATGTGCACAGTTGTTAATATAGCTAGCATACTGCTGCCACAGAGTATACCTGCTGCCAGGTACACACACATACCCTGTAACACACATGTGATTGCGGCCATGGTACAGGCATCATTACACACACATTACACATACATACAACACACAAATGTATGACGACACAGATGAGCATTAACTGTGTACCTTATAGTATTGTGTGCCCCTACTTACAGATACCTATGCATGAGGTATGTAATCTGTGCAGACTACAGGAAACACACCAGACAGTGTTACCAGGTAATGTGAACATACACCATACTGTAATGTTTAGGCCTACAACTTCAGGTAGTACAACAGTTCATATGTGGGCTGGATTCAACAGCAGTACCACTTATTGAGCATACATGTATTGCTTCAGACTACAATGGTACACCACAGTCGTATACAGGGAACTACAGCACAACATATGCCAATCTACTATGTTTGCATCCCGATAACTGATACATCTTTCTCTGGCCTCACACCAATGACACAAACTACCATGACAGACACAAATTCACGCTAAGCTATCACACCTTTACAGACCTTGCACACAGTCAGTGTCACACTCATACAACCTCACATAGCTGGTATTGCACTGAGTACATGTGTGTGTGCATTGTGTCATAGGTAGGTACTATGCTATTGGCCCTGGGCCTAGGGCAGCCTAGCCATATGCTACCCTGCCCTTTGGGACACATGTAATGTGATTTTACTTGCTCCTGTGAAATGGTTACACAGAGGTGACTCACAGGGCATATTACCTATCTCCATAACATTCATCAGGGGTATGTATAACATCTACTAATAAGGAGCCTTGTTTGTTAATGCTGGGTGGTTTAGTCCAGGGTATGGCATATTTGTGTATAGAAACCTGTACCTCCAGCATGTGCTGTTTAGTGCAGTGACAAGGATTAGGGCCCTAGGTCATGTAGGCTGGATGGATTGTGAGGTGTTGCCATGGTGGTTGGCTGACTGGTATGGGTGTGACATAACTCTGTATGTCCAGCAGTGGTAACCTCTGTGTATGAAGTATGCAAGGCACTCTAGCTGTGGTTGTGTGGGTCAGTCTGCATAGGGAATGTGTTTGAGGGCATTATCAGCCTTTGTTAGGTATGTCTGTGGCCTTTCCACTTGCTGTAGTTCTCATGGGAGGTACATACTGCATAGGACATTGTGAGGTGTAGAGGGGCACACTGACTTACATTTCCCTAGCTGACACACCTTTTGTTATGACACATACCATGTACAGGGATTACAAGACTAGTGTGCCACTGTGGATATCAAAGCAGAGGCTATTTTACACCTGTGTCCCATGTTCCCTTCTGACACCTCCAGTGGTAGGCAGGTAACCACCTATGTGGTAGTTAGTGGGTAACATGTTTTGGAATGGGGTATGGTACTGCAGTATCAACACTGGTGTTCAGTCCATGCCTTGGTCACCAGGCACCTGTTGCAGTACATTTGCCCCCATGTCCCCCTCTCTCACTCTCTCTTTATATATCTATATCTATACATATATATATATATATATATATATATATATATATATATATATATATATATATATACATATAAATATATATATATCAATATATACATATATATATATATATATATATATATATATATATATATACATATATATATATATATATATATATATACATATATACATATACATATCTACATATATGTGTATATATATTTTTATTTATTTTATTTTACATTTGTTAACCGGGGGTGTCTGACTGAGCCGAAAAGGCCCTTTTTCAGCAGAGGCCCGGGGAGAAAAGCTCCACAAAGAAAAATTACAGACACATTTAGTTATTTAGACATAACCAGTATACACACAAATTACAAGAGACATGTTTTGACAGTGGTATGCGGCACAAACAGTTACAGTGGAGAGAACAATCAAAAAAATATTAATTTTAAAAATAAAGTTAAGTAATAGATTTGTGGTGTACAGCTGAACTTTGGAATGTAGGTAGAATACATAAATAGTACACAGGTACAGTACATACATTGTAGATTAGCCAGTGTTTGTGAGTAAGATTGAAAAACTATTATCAATTGCTCTAGATTTAGTATGTATATGTTATCCGCTTTCAGTAGCCTGGGGAGCAATCATGGCACTGCCAACTTTGCTTGAGATGTTGCCTGATGAGGTCTTTAAAGGAGGCTTTGGATGATGTGTTTTGAATGCTAGTAGGGACAGAGTTCCATTTTTAGCCAGAACTACTATATAGTGCATCTCCAAAGCTATTGTAGCTGTTGGTGACTTCTAGTAGTAGTTTGCTTGATGATCTAAGAGGCCTTTTTGCTGAGTGATGTTGTACTAGGTTTTGAGGGCAGGACACTTTGGGAGGTAATAGATAGAATGACAGAGGCAGAGCTGATTGTAGGTTAGGAGGTTGGGCAGTTCAAGCCAGTGGAGCTGTCTCAAAGCAGTACAGTGATGAGTTCTATATGAGCAATTTGCAGCAAAGCGGGCAATTCTGTTATAGCAAGCTTCCATTTTGCTTAGTTCAGTTTTGTTGAGATTAGTCAGAATGGGAGATGCATAGAGTAGGGTGGATAGAAGTTGGGAGCAAGCAATGGCTGATCTTGTGTTGTTGGTAAGAAATGGTTTGATACGGTAGAGTGACCCCAGTTTGGCATGTACTTTTTTAATAGTTAAGTTCAGATGACTATCAAATTTTAGGTGGGAGTCTATGGTTATTCCCAATAGCTTAGCCTGTGCTACTGCAGCAATTGGAGTAGCATTTGTGGAGTAGATAGTGAATTGACTGTTAGTGTTTTTGTTAGAACTGGTTATAATCATAAGCTGAGTTTTCTTTGGATTGAGGATAAGTTGGGCTTTGATAAGGTAGTTTTCAATGTCAGAGAATGCTAGCTGAGTTGTTTGCAGGAGGGTGGGAATGTTTTGTGCAGCACAGATTAAGGTAGTGTCATCTGCATACTGAATTCTAGATGCATGCTGTGTGGAGGTGTGGAGGTCATTTGTGAAGACTGTGAATAGTAGTGGTCCTAAGATAGAACCCTGTGGGACTCCTATAGTTATGGGCAGCTGAGGAGAGAGAGAATTTTCCCATTTCACAGCTTGGTACCTGTCAGTTAAGTAGCTTTGGAACCAGGTTAAGAGTGGAATTAGATAGATGATATTGGTTTAGTTTGTTTAGCAGGACTTGGTGTGAGACTGTGTCAAATGCTTTGGACATATCCAAAAAAAGAGTTGACACTTGCAGGCCTTCATTTTTGAGACAGTTTACTGTGTCTGTGAAGCAGAGGAGAGCTGTAGTGGTACTATGGGCAGGTCTGAAACCATGCTGAGTAGGTGACAGGATGTTGCAGTCTAGGAGATAGTTTAGCATCTGGGTATGGATGCATTTTTCTAGGATTTTGGCCAGGGGGGAGAGTAAAGCAATGGGTCTGTAGTTATTAAGTTCAGTGGAGGTCCCACCTTTATGTATGGGTGTAACATAGGATATTTTCCAGAGTTTGGGCACATAGTTTTCAACAATTGATCTGTTTATGAGAGTGGAGACTGGGATAGCAATAGCATCTGCTGTAAGTTGCAAGAAATAGCTGGGGAGTAGGTCGGCTGCTGTTTATGAGGTTTTTAGTTTGGAGAGCATGCTTTTGATTGAAGTGGTGAAAACTGTTTTGAGGGTAAAGCTTGTATTAGTGTTATTTGTGTTGGGGGGGGATAGTGAGGAAGGAACTGTCCTGTGATACTAAGGATAGAATTGAGTTCACAAAGTGGGAGCTGAATTGTGTTTCGATGGGAACTTTAGTGTCAGGGGTGGATGGTTTGGGGTAGCCTTTTGGGTAGATTTTAGTAGCTGGTTTACATTTTTCCAAAATTTTTGCGGGTTGTGTTGGTATTTAGTTTGTAATGTTGTGTAGTAGGATTTTTTTGTCCAGCCTAATGCATTTTTTGCACGGTTGCGCAGTTCTTGGTACTTAGTTAGGTTTGTGTTTCTTTGTTTTTGATAGTAACGCCAGGCAGTGTCTCTGAACTTGTGGATTTGTTTGGTTTCTTTACTGTGCCAGGGGTTTGTAGAGGTTCTAACCTTGATTTTGCATAATGGAGCGACAGTGTCTAGGTGTTGTAGAAATGTTTTGTTGAAATATGCTACAGCCTTGTCAAGTGGGAGGGTTTTAGGGGTCCAGTCACAGTTACACAGTAAAGTGTTGAGGACCTCAGGAGAGAATTTTTGTGTTTCTAGTGGATATATAGTTAGTGGTTTTGCATATGCTTGTTCTACTACATATAAAGTATATTATGTTGTGGTCACTTAAGGTGTCTGGGAGACTGCCTGTGTGAGGGTACAATGTGGGGTTGCTATATATATATATATATATATATATATATCTATATATATATATATATATATATATATATACGCACCACTCTATATAACCATATATATATATATATATATATATATATATATAGACATTCATATCTATCTGTATATATGTATGTATCTACATATCTATCTATATATGTATGTATCTATTATATGCATATACATATTCTATCTATCTATATATCTCTATCTATCTATACATACCTCTCTATCTATGTACACATATATATATATATATATATATATGTATATATATATATGTAGATATATATAGATGTATATATATATATATATATATATATATATATATATATATACATATATATATATATATATTTATATATGTGTAGATATACAGATATATACAGATATATATAGATACACACACTTCTAAACATCCATTGCTGTACATATACATGCACATGTAGGCACATAGACTGCCTACCTTTCATGGTGGGAATATCACTTCTGAAACAGTTGTGAGACATGCCATTCTGTAATGATATTGCACAGTGTTGTGCAGAATGCATTATGCTGTCCTCAGGCCGTATAGCTGTAGCAGGCCTCACTGGCTCAGTCCCACAGAAGTTCACCACCACATGACATATACCTGCACTGCATGCTGTTTTCAATGCCACACACAACAACCTATATTGATATGTGCACATAGCAACCTTCAACTACATATGTATGTCCAGCCTTCACTAACAGTTGCAGTATGTCCCTTGCCCTATGCACATCTGCATATACATATAGATACAGACTGCTAACACATATGGAGGGTTCACAGTATGTAGATTATTAGATTATGTAGTTTACATTACCTTTGTCTCTGACAGCTTTTTTCTTTTGGGCTTGCTGGCTGGCTTGCTTGCTGGCTTGCTGGCTTGCTAGCCTGCTTGCTGGCCTGCTTGCTGGCTTGCTTGCTGGATTGCTTGCTGGCTTGTTTGCTGGCTTTTTTTTCTTTTGTCTCTGTCTCTGTCTCTATCTATATCTATCTATCTATCTATCTATCTATCTATCTATCTATCTATCTATCTATCTATCTCTCTATCTATCTATCTCTCTCTCTCTCTCTATCTCTCTCTCTCTCTCTCTCTCCCTCCAGTTGTTGCAATGATATTATTGCATGTGTGGACTGGCAGTACAGGCTGCTTTTGTAGGTATCTGCACATGTGCATGTGATGGCCTCTGCACCAATTGGTGGCCAGCATTTAGTAATTGCATGCAGCCTGCTGTGTGGTAATTGCAGTTCTCACTGTGATTTCAGGACACTACTATAAAATGATAGGTTAGGTAGGCGTAGGCCTTTCAGTTTTGCAAGGTGGGGACCATGCTGGTTTGTTGTGTACACTGTTGTCAGTCAGAAGGTTGGTATATCTCTCATATTTGAGGCTGTGTTGTAGCCACTGAAATGCATGTTGTACTGAAACCTGACTGTTGCTTCTTCCAGTGCACTCTTCTCAGTGTGTACGTTAACTCACACCTGCTAATGCTAACACTGTTTACATGGGAGTATGTACTTTCCTGTGGGATTTGTGAATTAACTGGCATACAATAGTAGTTCTTGCAATGTGTTGCTATGGCTTCTATTTTCCCTTTACATTCACTCCTTGAATGTCTGCTATTTGTCTTTACTGGAATGTGTTGCTATGGCTTTCCTATTTTCCATTTACATTCACTCCTTGTAATGCATGATATATTTCTTTCAGCACTAAGTTCTTATATGTTTGCTGTGGCTTGGTGGTACTTCATGCAGTCTGGTGAGCCCAAGGTCTGGGGTTTGACACTTACAAAGGTATTTTATTTTGCTGCTGAGCAATACTGGGGCCTTGTCATACAGAGTGAATAAGGCACTTTTAAACAGTTGTAAGCGGGAAGCAGGAAGTCAGTGGGGACACCAGCTAGGGATGTGCAGGCTGGGTGTAGGGAAGGTCCATAGCTGCACATTTCTTTAACTGCAATAGCTGTACATATGTTTGACATTTGCTGTGACATTTGAAACCTTCCACCTCTGAGAGAGGGGTGAGGACAACTAAGTATATTGTACTAACAAGTATGAATATCAGGCACATGCAGTGCTTGTGAACTGCTATACTATCATTAGTATGTTAGATGGCTACATCCTTTGATATTTCTGTGTTGTACTCCTACATAAGGGCAAGCTTGTGGAAGTAATTCTACAGCTATTCACAGAGTGTTTCCCAGCAGACAGGCTGATATGCCTGTGTGTTTCTGACACTTCCAGGCCTCAGATACTCTCAGGTATATATTTGGCCAGCCTCAGGCAAAGGTACTTATCAGTGGGATACACCCGCGATATATTTCAGATATTCTGCAGTTGTGACTGTGGAGTATTTTGAGCATATGTATTACTACACCATTTCTGACATGCAAGTAGTGTCTACTGTAACTTATTGACAGTTACCATTACGTGGGATTCCCCACCTTTCTGCCTACAGTGGGTACATTTCTGAGGGAGTCAGTGGGGCACAGTTAACATTTGTTTGCAAATCAGGGACATCCCTGTAAATCAGTCACAGTTGGGAGGTCTGGCCTCTTACCTATTCAAATATGGTGGTGTTTATCCTGCTCTGATACTGTGTGGGGTTTGTAAGGTGCTACTGTAACATTATTACCTACTAGCATGGCTGTTTCTCTTATCACACTAATGTAATGCAATTCCACAAGAATTGCCAGTAAAGATACACAGAACAAGCTTTGTGTAATGGCCTTCCTATTTTCCCTTTACATTCACTCCTTGTATTTCATGATACATTTCTTTCAGCACCAAGTTCTTGTATATCTGCTGTGGCTCAGTGATAATTCATGCAGTCTAGTGTTTCCGGGGTTCGAGACTGACAGGGGTATTTTATTTTGCTGATGAGCAGACTACAGGCCTTGTCATACAGAGTGACTAAGGCACTTTTAAGCAGTTGTAAGCGGGTTTGCGTGAGTTTGCGCGATGCTTAGCTACGCTTATCTACGCTTAGCTAAGCGCACACATGCTGACTACTGCTTAAAAGTGCTTACTCCCGCTAACACCCGCGCTATTTTCTTTTAAAGAAAAGAAAATGGGGAAATAGGAAAGCGGTGAAAAAGGGGGCACAAAGAGGGTAGGACAGTAGGAAAACAAGCTTGGGATGTGCAGGAAGGATGTAGGGAAGACCCATAGCTGCCCAATTCTTTACCAGCAACAGCTGTGCATATGTTAGAAATTTAGAGTGACATTTGACACCTTCCACCATTGAGAGAGGGGTGAGGACAACAAAATATGTTGTACAGCTAATTGTAATTATCAGTTTATATGTCCAGCAGACATGTATGCGAAATGGGCAGCTATGTATGGGGCGTAATTTTTTGTGGGAACAGAGTGCCCTTTTTTATTTTTTTTTCAGGTGAGAGTGGAATGTGAGGTACAGGAAGTAGGTATATTTGGGGAGGTAGGTTGGGGATGTTAACAGACAACACGAACAAGATGCATACAGGGGTGGAGTATGACACATGTGGAGGGTAAACACAATTGACGGGGAGAGATGTTTGGATATTGCAAGCCCATGAGCCCACAGATGGCAACAGTGGAACTGAGATCCCCACCCATGGGCAGTTACCACTGCGCCTTCACAGCCCAGGCCGGGGCTGTGCTGGGGGCTGGATAGAATGGGCAGGCACACCCGTGAGTTGTGCCACTCTCGCCTCAAGCTGGCGTAGGGGATCAGTCACAGAACACCTGATCTCACTACGCACCACAGACCGGACCGTATGGAGGGTGAGTGGAGGCTCTCCTCCACCCAGGTGCACAGGGCCACCGGAGGAGGATGGGCACTGGTGCCAGGTGCACTCACCAGCTGAGGTGGGTCCGCTGGAACCCGCCTTCCCTGTTTTCCTATGTTTAGCAGTATTTTATGGTATTTTGGGTTAGTAACAAACAACACCATTCAAAATTAGTTGTAACAGCATGCATCAGTATTCCCATTAACCAAACACACATGAATTACGAACATTGAGCAGCAAGCATAACACGTGCATATTTAGAACAACAGTGGACATTCCAACAGCATGCAGGGCTGATTGGTGGCAACAGGCCATCAGGTTTGGATATGTGAACAGGGCACATGCATCAATGTACATTCAGATATGTATAAACCAACAGGACAAATGTCCATGGGAATTAATTGTGAATACACATACCCAGTTTGGTGTGGAATGGCATAATTTGTGAAAATAGGATAGGGTGGAGAAATATTACATTAACAACTTAAACTACCTATACATATACTGTACATTCCTAGTAGATGCAGATATATATCCCCTACATGTATTAGTACAGTTTCCTGTATGTAACCTTAGGAATGTTGGTGATGGGGATGTTACTGCTACATTAATATACATTCCATTTTTATTCATATATGTTCATATCTGGCTGTGTTCAGGTAAAGCATCCTGCTACATTTGATTTATTTGGGTCTAGACAACTGTGGATGTTCAGCATTTCATACAACCATACTATCTCCATAATGCAAGGGTACAGCAACATATCCAAATTGTGGGACGGACACAGTCCAGGTTCTGCACTTTATTAAAGACATTTCACTCTTTGGTTGTGGCTGTCTCATTCATTTCATTATGTAGTGACTGCAGTATACCTTTATTCCAGATTTATTACAGCTTTCTTGGTAGCTTCAAGCTCTCTTTCTCACACTCTCTCACTTATTTTATATTTACATTTCAGGATTGTACTTAATTCTAGACTTTATTAACATTTATTACTGGGTTACAGCAATCCTTTCCAGTTGACTCACTTATTTCATATGGCAAAATTTACAAGGATGTATTCGACAGTTGTCTATCCTTTGTTGATTGATTACCATTCATTTTCAGGCTGAAGCAGTTATCTGATATTACAATACAGGTGGAAACTCTATTTGAGACTTGTTTAATCTTTATTACTGGATTGCAATACTCTTTTCCAGGCTGCATCACTTATCTAATCTTACAATACTAGCAGAATCTTTCTTCTAGGCTTATTTGACCTTTATTACTCGGTTACAACACTGAACTCTTTTACAAGCTGTCCCACTTATATTCTATAACAATACCAGCAAAATAATTACTAACCTGCCTGGTGGCGCAACCTCGACAGCCTATCAGCATAGGCTTGCCGATTCACGGAATGAACACCTGCAGCTGTAATATAAATTAAGGAATATTGTAACATACCTATCCATACTATAGGCTAGGATAGCATTTCTTACATACTTAATTACATGGATACTTACTCAGTAGTGGGGCATTGGGCATTTGGTAGGCCTCCTGGATCCATCGGTTCAGTTGGTCCTCCTTTCATCGCTTCAGGTCTGCATGGTGGTGACGGACCTGTTCACCAGTCCTCAGAATGCCTGCGGCACTGGTGAGATCATGTGCCAACCGGTTCCACGCCTCTGCCTTATATGCTCCCCATTGAACCTGGCCCTGCATGAGTTGTGCTTCATGATCATGGACTAGGAGCCAAACCATATATTTTGACTCCTCAACACCCCACCTTTGTGCTCTAAAGTGATTTCCCTCTCCTGCACCTGCCCTGACTGCAAATGGGTACCACAATCAATTATGGTGTGTATTCCCGCCTATGGGGCTTATATATGCCGGTTTTCCCGCACTTATCTGTGATTGGCCATTTTGGATATTTCTCTGCTTACAGCAAACCTGCTTTATCATGGTTATATTTTCATTCATTCCTATATGTATGGTAATACTGTATTTCTCAGTACAACTGCCATGGCTTAGTGGTTCAGTACTTTGACTATGGTGCACACTATCCCGGGTTCAATCTTTGCCATTTCTTTTTTATTTTACTACTGTCTAGACAGGCTAGTAGGTGTGCCTGTGTGTAAAGGCAACTTTGCTACAGCTTGCCCAATGTTGCCCGATGGTAAGCTGGTTGGCATGCTGCGCAGCTCCGCACAAACGGCTTACGCTGGGTATTGCGTTATTTAGCCATAAGCACTCATATTAAGCTGGGTAAAGCACTGCCCAGCTATGGGCACTCATATTAAGCTTGTTAAAGCACTGCTCAGCTACAGGCACTCATATTAAGCTTGTTAAAGTGCTGCTCAGCTACTGGCACTCATATTTCGCTTGTTAAAGCGCTGCTAAGCTATGGGCAATTATGATCTTTTTATATATAGATAATATAGGTTTTGTTCAGAAATACATGGGCCATTTCATTACATTTTACTTAAATTAAATTTATATATATCGGGGAATTGTTTCATACTTATTTAAAGAAAAATGGAGGAGGATGTTGTGGGGCTCGAACCATGACTACCTACTCTTTGGGCGACATCTCTACCGCTACACTATTGCTACTTTGCTTAATTTGCATATGTAGATCTTATATGCTTTTCAATGTCATATCTGCTAACTGTGGTTGAGCGAAGGGCATACCCGCGCAAACGAGCGTAAATGCAGGCAAACATTTTAGAAATTAAAAAAAAAAGGAAACTGCTATTTTTACATTTTTCATATTTCCAATAGGGTTTAGTCTGTGGGGATGTGTGGTGTTGTGTTCCTTGACATTTCAGCGGACTCGCTCGTGGGTGTTTACTTTCAGGACTCTGACTCTTCTGGGGGCGTGTCCTTTTGCTGTACTCGGCAATTGGACACGCCCCCTACTTTCCTACATGGACCGTGTTAGACTTGGGTATGATTCAGCATGCCCTCATGAATATGCATGGCATGCTGACATCATACCGTTCAACTACAGCCTCGAGTAAGACATATTAAGTCTTACACGGAGGTTTCGTGAATCCGGCCCAGAGTTTACTGTTGAATTGAAGTGGCAGTTGAGATTTATAATGTATCAGATGTTAGTTGAGTACAGAGTGGTTCCTATCTGTAGACTTTGTGGTCTTTGTGTACAGCACTTGAAGGAACTATTCATACGTCTCAACTGCCCAGATTTTTGCAGAATGTCCAGATTTTTGCCTCATATTTTCAGTTTGTTTCTCATAAAAGTTTGTTGTATTGGTCAAACTTTGGCAAATTGGTGAGGATTAAAGTAAAAAAAATATTGACAGGAATTTGAATTTCAGACTTCATAGCCTTCAGAAAATTAATGCTAATGCAAAATCTGTTATTTTGCCAACTTTCTACATTTGTAAGAGAAATATTTAAAAAGTGTCTCTATTTTTGGGCCTTTGTCCCTCCATTATTTCTGGCTTTGTCCATATTTCCTACACTAAGAGGTTAAGAGGTATGGTAAGGTATGAAATAACATATGTTATGGTGTTACCCAAGGATCAGTCCTTGGATGTATTCATACTAATATGTATACTAATCCCTAACCTCTGGCCATCCAGCCTAACTGCTAACATATACTCAAATGGCCTTTTCTTTGATTGCCATGTCACACATGTGGCCTTGTGCTTTGACTGTAGTATTACACAGATGACCTTGTGCTTTGGCTGAAGTGTTATACGTGTGACTTTGTCCTTTGGTTGCAGTGTTACACAGGTAACCCTGTGTTTGATTGTCACATTACACAAATGGCCTTGTGCTTTGGTTCTGTGTTACCCAGGTGGTCTTCTGCTTTAGTGACTGCATTACACGTTGGCTTACAAAGCCTATTGAACATGTGGGAGAAACAGACAAAAGCAGGTCCTGTAAAACAGAACTGGAAATAGTCGCACATGTTGTTGCTGGGTATGATGCACTAATTGAAGAGGGCCTGTATGCTGAAAAGCATAATAATGTGGCAAAACTGTGGCTTTGGGGATTGTGCAAATATAATATTCAAGTAGCTGAGAAGCATTGGAAACATAAACCACAAAGCATTATAGAGAATAAAATAGATGCAAGAAAACCAGATATAGTAGTCCAGAAAAAGAAGACAAATCTAGCATTGATCAGTGAATTTGCTACACCCAATGATTACAGTGTCTTATGTATAGAAAGACACAAAAGTCAAGAAATACCAGGATTTGTAGGCAGAAACAAGGGCAATGTGGAAGAAGGGTACCCAGAGAGTTCCAATAGTAGTAGGAGCAATAGGTCTCATAAAAAAAGAATTTACAGTCATATTTAGATATGCTACCAATATATGTAAATCCATATGGATTGCAGAAGGAGTAAATTCTGGGCACATTGCGTGTGTTACGAAGAGCACTTTTGGTTAACATTGAAGAATGAAACAGTACTAATTTCATGGACATTAATCATACTTTGACTTAGAAATGGGGGGGGTATTTCTTTCATAACATTAGAAACCCAGCAGACTTACAGAAATTAAATAGTGATCTTATGCTTTGGTTGCAGTGTTACACATGTGACCTTCTGTTTCTGCTGCTAAGGAACTTAATCTGCATTTTGAAACTGAACAAAGAACTCAAACTGCCAGGTAAAGCACTCTACTTACAAGGCACAATTGGATATAGAAAAGTATAGAGTGCACCATGAGCTGTAGAAATCTCCAAAAAGTTCCTTGGTAGAATGAAGAAGCACAAATTTATAAAAGCACACAGGTTAGTATCAAGCCTTCTTTAGCAGCCAGGTCACTCAAACATTAACATGGAGTTTATATAAGGAGTTTTTTAATTCTCACTATTTTATCAAACAATTATCATTATGTGGTTTTTTGTTTTGTACAATTTTCAATGACATGAAATCTATGTATAAACAGTTATTTTTTTATTTTTCTTATCCTTATTTTTCTTATTGCCCTTTTAAATTTATGTAATGTCATGTGATTCTAACATATTTAGAACATATTTAACATATTTAAAGATGGATTCTGCAGTACTTTTTTATGTCTGATGAAGCGTTGCAGCCCTTGGCGCTCACACCAGTTTCTGCAGTTTTCACTTTTATTAAAGTGGATTTATTTTATAAATTTGTGCTTCTTCATTCTACCAAGGAACTTTTTGGAGATTTCTACAGCTCATGGTGCACTCTATACTTTTCTATATCCAATTGTGCATTTTGAAACTATCCATTTTTGTTTTAAAAATGACTCCTAAAATAAATTGTTCCAAAACAAAGCCAGCACTCTCTGAAGCTGCATTTAAGATGTCATTATCCATCCAGGTAATACATTCTTCCCAGCTTCCTGTAATCTAAAGACTGAAAGAAACAAAATGCTTTATATATCTAATATTCAAAATTAAGCAGACGTTTTTTTCCTCATACCAGTAACCAGCCTGATGCTCACTGTACTAAAATGTTCCTCATCTGAGATTTGTCTGCCTAGGCCATATCACAATTATTCCCTCCAATAGATCCTCTGTTGCTAAAGGAATTACTGTTCTTCAGAGTGAACAGGATCTTGGTATTAATTCCACTGCCATAACAACTATTACCAACCTCTTGCAAGCCCTGGCTAATAAAGATTATAATTTTGTTCAGCTCTCAGACCATACAAAAATGCCAGTGTATCACCCTAATTAAGGCTAGCATACTGCTACTAGACTTCCATCCTCTGTGATCCCCAGGATCCAACATTAATAAACTTCTCATTCTTCTCTTCTCCCCTTTCTGACTCTCTTAGCTCTACTCAGCCTTCAGGTAATATCTCCTCATTAGCTGCCATGTCATTCCATTACCTAAGTGGTTCACAACTGATAAGGATCTCGCACATCTCAGTCCTAGACAGTTGAACTCATTCCTATATGGGACAGCTGGCTGATAATCTTTACTCTTCGCTAAGGCTCAAAAAACTACTTAAAACCTTGTTGTGCTACCTTCCAAAGCTCTAAGTCTCACATGAGCTGCTGCATACACAATATTTACTGCATAAACTATATCAACTTCTAAGTTACTAAGTGCACACCCTAGAGTTAAGATATGCATACAGGAGTAAGCCATTTAAACAATAAGAATATTACCATACATATTGTTTGGTTACACAGTACTGTGTGAAACATCTCGACAAACCCAGTCTTGATCTTAAGTTGGGACATTTCCTTTCCACAACCTCACACTCAGTTATATTTGGGAAGGGAATAAAGATACACAGGTCCCTATATTGGGATTTTTGAAGGGGGCTTTACCTGTATGGAAAACATTTTTCAAAGGAACATGTGTTTGCCTCACTGAATGCGATGTTGGGCATTTTTTCATCAAAGGTGGCAGTCACTGGAGAAAGTTTTTGAAGAACTGGCCAGTAAGGTAGGGATACGTGCAATGTGCTATTTATTGTTTTCTAGAATACAATTTATAGTATATGCCTGTTTTGCAATGTGCTGTTTATTGCTTTCTGGAGTACAATTTACATTTTATGCCCGTTTTTCTTTTATTTTCACATGTTGATTGAAAGTGGCATTTACCTAGCTACAAAATTAATAAACAAAAGAATAAAATACTGTGTGTGTGTGTGTGTGTGTGTGTGTGTGTGTGTGTGTGTGTGTGTGTGTGTGTGCGTGCGTGTGTGCTCATGTGTGCATATGTGTGTGTGTCTGCACCCGTGTGTGTGTGTGTATGTGTGTGTGCGTCTGTGTGCGTGTTTTCTGTATGCGTGCATGTGTGCGTGTGTGTGTGTGTGTGTGTGCATGTGTGTGTGTGCATGTGTGTGTGTATGTTTTCATGTGTGTGTGTGTGTGTGTGTGTGTGTGTGTGTGTGTGTGTGTGTGTGTGTGCACATGTGTGCATTTGTGTGTTTCTGTGTGTGTGTGTGTGTGTGTGTGTGTTTCTGTGTGTGCGAGTGCATGTGTGTGTGCATGTGTGTGTGCATGTGTATGTGTGTGCGTGTGAGCGTGTGCATGTGTGTGTGTATCTGTGTGTGCGCGTGCATGTGTGCGCATGTGCGTGTGTGTGTGTGTGTGTGTGTGTGTGTGTGTGTGTGTGTGTGTGTGTGTGTGTGTGTGTGTGTGTGTGTGTGTGTGTGTGTGTGTGTGTGTGCTTGCACACGTGCCTGTGTCTGCAAGTTTGTAGTGTGTGTGTGTGTGTAGTGTCTGTATGTCTGTGGGTGTGATGAGGCAGTGTTGTTGCTGGTATTCTGTTGTACACTCCTCAATTCATACAGTGACATATCTTGACCTTTTTCCTCAGTCTTTCCTTAATGTTACTTTTGCACACTCTGTCCTGGAGCTGACAATGCCAGTAGCAACATATACTTCATATGCACATAAGTAGCTATTAATTATCATGGATATAATAGCTTGACCTATTTCAGTGCTAGACTACCTCAGGTTTCACATCAGGTCTGATGAGACTGTATACCTCAGAAGCAACCGTCTGCATTTTTTTTAACAAATGTTTTCACTTTTAGCAGTCTTTTAGAGAAAAAAAATGTAGAACTTGATAACTTCAAGGCTAAACTGATGGAGAATCTACTAGAAGAAACTGATTGCATTTGCCGTCATCATCAACCCCTTTTTTCCCATTTTCTACATGGGTTTGGTGTGTTGTGTTAACTGTCACCATCTCTCTCGATGCAGTGCTACACTCCTGCTTTCTTCGACACTCATGCCTGACTGTTGCAGATCTTCTCATACATTCCATCCGCCTCTTTGGTAGATCTCCTCGTTTCCTCTTATCTTCTTCCTGTCTGTTCCAAATCTTCACCAGATTGTCTTCTGCTTTTCTGCATGTGCCCAAACCACCGTAATGTGTTCTCTTTGATCTTTTCTGCAATTGGAGCTACTTTGGCTTTTGCTCTTTTGTCCTCATTTCTTTTTCTGTCCCACAGTGTGCATCCCACCACCCATCTCAGGCATTTCATTTCCATCACCTCTAGCTTCCTCATTTGCTCTGCCTTTACTGCCCAGGTTTCTGTACCATACAGTAGTAACTGGTCACACCACTGTCTTGTACAACTTACTTTTCAATTTCTTTGGTATTCTTCTGTCACACACTACCTCTGACACTCTGTGCGAGTTGGCTGCAGCCCCACTGATTATAGCTTTGACCTCTTCATTTAGACTTGCCTTCTCCTCAACTCCCCCCCAGATAACTGAAGTTGTTAACTTGCTCCACTGTCTTCCCTTCCATCTCAATCCTCAGCTTCTTCTGACTTCCCTAATTTGATGCCATTACCACTGTTTTATCTGTACTTAGTTTCATCCCATGTGCCTTCAAGTTTGCATTCTATTCCCTATTCCTTTGCTGAAGTTATTGTTCAGAGTCTGCATGTAATAACACATTGTCTGCATACAGCAACTTTATTGATCTGTCCCCTCTGACCTGTTTGCTAATGTAGTTCATCACCAGTATGAACAGCAGTGGGCTCATAGCTGAACCCTGATGTATACCCACTCCCACTGGGAACCCCTCTGTTTGGCCAAACACTGTTCATACTTGAGTCATTGGGTCCCTGTACATAGCCTGCACTAATTCTACCATTGTTTCTGGTACTTTGAACCACTGCAGTACTGCCCAAATCCACTTTCTTGGGACCTTGCCATATGCTTTCTCCAACATTGGGTCAGTTGTGCTGTATCTTGATCTGAATTCAAACAGCTCATCTCCCATCATACTTTCTACTATATATGTTTATCAATCACCCTCTCCAGAACTTTCATGCAATGTGACAGGAGTCTGATAACTTTGTATTGCCAGCATTTGTGGATGTCCCCTTTGTTCTCGTACACTGGCATGAGTATGCATATTCTTCAGTCATCTGGGATGCACCTTTCTCTCCACACTGCTATGAGTACCCTCAAGATCCATTTCTCCCTTTTCTCATATTTGCTGTGACCTCATCTGTGCCTGCTGCTTTCTCTGTCTTAATTTTCCTTAGTGCTATTCTTACTTCTTCCAGGGTGGGTTCCTCTTCTTCTCTCACCATAATTTGTGTTTAGGGCAGCATAGCTTCTGTGGGGTTTTCTTCATTGTGAAGTTGCAAGAAGTACTCTTTCCCTCTGCCTTTAATGTCCTGTTGTTCTGTGGACTGGTGAGCAGGTTGTTGCTGGCATCCCTTATGAAGTGTGTCTGACTATAATCTTTAGCTTTCTGTCTTTGTGCCACCTACTGAGTCACTTTCCAGAAGCTGGTAGAGTGCCTCTGATGCCATCTTCTTTGCTATTTCAACTCCTTTCTTAGCTTTTGTTAGCCAACCAGTACTA
Source organism: Protopterus annectens (assembly GCF_019279795.1). Taxonomy (NCBI): domain Eukaryota; kingdom Metazoa; phylum Chordata; order Ceratodontiformes; family Protopteridae; genus Protopterus; species Protopterus annectens. Next base: position 1,837,314,073 of record NC_056731.1, read on the forward strand.
GCTTGGTCCATCTTTTCTATATCCCACTTTTTCCTGCACTTCTTTTGCTGAATTACAGGACTTCTGCATTCCACCACTAATTTTCCTTATGCATCTAATTTCCATACCTGGCTCGGCCCCATATCTCTGTAGTCCTCACACATGCTGTTTTGAGGAGTTGCCATTCTTCTTCAGCTCCTCTTCTTGGGGTGCTAGAGCCCTAAGTAACTCCTTGAACTGTTGTACTTTCTCTCCAGTTAACTTCCAGGGCTTCAGCCTGGTCTCTGTTGACCTGTTGGTTACATATTTGCAGCTCTTGCATGTGATCTTCTGACTCTCTCTTTTTCTGACCCATGTGTTGGCTTCTATCAAGCTATTTGCCAGACAGAAGTCTAGAATGGCCTCTTATTCTTTATTCCTGTTGCCCAACTTATGTAGGCATGTGGACCATAGATACGAGTAGCTAACCCTGCCATGGCATGCACTCTGATTCATGTTCTCCTATCTTGAGATACAAGCAAAATTTGAGGGTAATGCTACTCAATGCTAGAAGTCTAAACCTCAAAATGCACTCACTCAAGGCACTCCTTAAAATGGAGAGCATCGATATCTGTGCAGTGACAGAGACCTGGTTCAAAGCTCCAGCTAGCACCCCTGCATTACCAGGCTATAATTCATGCCACACCTTTCGGCCACCTAACCCGGACCAAAAAACTAAAGGGGGAGGCATGTCCCTATTCATTAAGGATATCCACACCTCCAAACTAGTTGCTCAGCATAATGCATCCAAGATTATCCAAGTTCAACTAACTCTGGGCAAGACTGCAATCCAGATTGTAGCTTGCTACAGACCTCCCACCATGCCCCAGGATTCCCACTCCTCTTTTCTTGATACACTCGAAAATATTAGGGTACAACCCAACACCCTAATAATGGGTGATTTCAACTACCCCACCATTAACTGGGAAAACTGCTCATGTACCAACTCTTTTGCTCAACGTTTTCTGGAATTCATAAATTTCAATGCCTTGGATCAACTTATCCACACCCCCACCAGGGCCAGCAATATCTTAGACCTGGTCATCACCAACATGGGCAACTAGTGTTCCACACCAGAGGTCAATTCCTCATTGGTCAGATCCGACCACAAGCTAATCACCCTAGACATCCACATCCAGCCCCCACCCCCCATTAGGGAAACAACCATAAAAAATGTATCCAAAGCCAACTTCATGCTTCTTAAGACAGAAGTGGCAAACTTCACGACACCCATGCAGATGGACAATAGAGGTATAACTGCTGAATCCTGCACAAATGCACTTTATAAGCACTTACACAAGTGCATGGATCGTGCTATCCCTAACAGAACCAAGATGCTATCCTCCAAAAAAAGGAAGCCAATCTTGTGGTCTTCTGCCATAAACAAACTCTACAACAGAAGAAAGAAATTGTTGCAAAAAAAGAGTAAAATCCCATGATTGCAGGAACTCCCTGGTCAGGCTCAGTAAGAATCTGAGATCCATCATAAAATCCTCCAAAGCTAGTTATGAAAATATAATCGCCACTGATTCTAAAGACAACCACAAAGCATTCTATAGCTATGTCAAGAATCTCAATGGCAACACTCAGATCTGCTCTGAGTTACAGCACAATGACACTAAATATACAGAACTAACTGATACTGCCAACATCCTGGCAGATAGGCTCAGTGCTAACTTTATCCCCCTCTCACCCTTTAAAGGGCCCATCTCTATACTGAAAGAATGCAAAATTCCTGTAATCATGGCTGCACAGGTAAAAGCCTCACTCTCCAAAGCCAAGAACACAGCATCCATGGGACCTGACAACATCCCAGGCTGTCTTCTACACAAACTACAGAATGAACTGGCACCCCACCTAAGTACCATGTTCAGTCATAGCCTCACCTCATACTTTGTGCTCATTGAATGGCGCACCATGACGGTTATCCCACTCCACAAAGGGGGAGCCATGACAGACCCCATGAACTACCACCCCATTAGCCTGATGAGCCTGGTCTGCAAGGCCATGGAATGTATCATCATGGAACTCATAAACAAAGACATTGGAGATCTCCAAACTCTGGACCCCACACAGTTTGGGTTTGTAAAAGGCAGATCATGTCTCCTAAACCTGAAAGACTTTGTTGAAGCAGTCACCAAATCATAGATGAGGGTAAGTTGGTTCACGCAGCCTATCTAGATCTCTTCAAGTCATTCGACACCATCCCCCCACTCTGGAATTATAGATAAACTCACTAAACTAGGAATAAATCCCTATGTCACAAGATGGGTTGCCAGCTGGCTTACTGACAGAACCCACACTGTGAAAGTAGCAGACTCCAAATCAGACTTCAGACCAGTAACAAGTGGAATACCACAGAGTTCAGTCCTGGGTCCTCTCCTGTTTGGTATCTACTTCTCTGAAGTACAGGATAACACAGTAGGTCTTTGGCTAACTAAGTTCACAGATGACTGCAAACTAGATGCCATAATCGAAACTCCTAATGATGTGGACATCCTACATAAGGGCCTCACTGAGACAGATGCCTGTTGTCAAAGCCATGGCCTCAAGCTCAATGCCAAAAAGTGCATTGTCATCCCCTTTGGTAAAAACTCTGTACCCATGAACTACCACATAGGCGGTAGTCTACTTAACACTGAAAGTGTGATAAGAGACCTTGGGACACAGGTGGACAGTAGTCTCTCCTTTGATAATCACATCACCACAGTGGTCAGGAAATCCTTCTACATGGCACACCTCATCACAAAAGGTTTCTCATCCAGAAAAAAAGAGGTCATTGTTCCCCTCTACTTATCACTCATTAGACCCATTATAGAGTACAATGCTCCTTTTGGTATGTACCTCACAAGACATCTACAACAACTGGAAAGGCCACAGAAATACCTCACAAAGAGGATTACTGGCCTCAAACAGATGCCCTATGCAGACCGTCTCAAAAAACTCCAACTTTACTCCATCGCATATCGCCTACTCAGAGGCAATCTCTGCCTAACATACAAAGCTATGTCAAACCCAGCGCTGTTGGACATGCTCCACTTAAAGAAATCCCAATCCCTCCGAGCTACATGCTCTAGGGACCTAAACCTTGTCATCACAATAAACAGAACATGCTGGAGGGATAAATTCCTGTCCCCGAGACTTCCCATACTCTGGAACAGACTACCTATCTATGTCAAACAGAGCTCCTCATTAGCACTCTTCAAGAAAAATCTTGATGATTGGATGGGAGATAGGAAATTCACCCCGAGGATCACTTCTGTGGCTCTGCTTGACAGGGGCACAGGAAAATAATTTTCTTGGGTGGCAAAAGCCAGGGTACCTTTTTGGCTAGGCTTATATATGCCCTAAGGCCTAGTACCTACCTATGAACCTAATACTGTGTACCACAATAGATGCCCAAAGAGGTTGGTCTATACAACTCTTCCCCTTATAGGGCATCATGTAGAGTCTGTGCTGCTGCCCACAAGGTGATTTTTGAGATGGAGACAGTCAGCATGTTTTTTGGAAGTTGGAAGAACCCACAGAGATACAGGGAGAACATGCAAACTCCAAAGAGTCATTGGCCGAAGGTCACGATCAAACTTTGTACCTTGTGCATGGGAGGCAAAGACCTTAACCATTATGCCAAATAGCCCCTCATACCAGCCTGATGCTAGCCTTCAAGACTTACAGTAACTGAAATATTTATAGCTGAAGGTAAGGTGGAAGTCAGCCAGGAGGAAAAAATGTGATCATAGTGTAGTGTGAGACCATGGGGTATTACTTCTATGGTTACTATCATCTTCAACTTGGAAACCCATAGGATGGTTTAAAGGTGTTGATTTTATCTGTAGTATAGGCCTATTAATGAAATAGTTTTTCAGTTCTGTTTGCCATTGATAGCAGAGTGTTAACATGGAATGTGTGACGGATTTTGAAGTGGAACTTCAGGGAACCATAACCGTAGCTACAAGAATCATAGGGCAGTTAACACATGATTAGTTTAATCATAGAATAGGCCTGTTAATGCAGTGTTCAGTTGAACATAAAATGACTTAAATGAGAGCATTCCTCAGGTATGGCACACCTGAGAGGCAAGGGTATGTTATGGAGCAATTTCACTCATTTTAGGCATCCTAACTGTCAGTGCTCTGTCCATGGCATTAGAGATGCTCTTAGTACAAAGCAGAGCTGAGGTGATCCTGCTAAGGTTGCACTCTCTTGTAGTGGCTGTGCAGTTAATGAACAGGGGTGATCCTGGTGGCACTTAATGTTATTAAGAAGTTTTGGTTAGGTGGGTGCCAAGAATTTAAAGTTTTCTTTTCTTTTGCAGGTGAGGGAAGTGCAGAGTGGACATCAGTTGGTGACCTGAAGGAGGTAGGTATGGAAGGAGATATTGCCTGTTGCAGTGCATGTTCCAGTCACTAGAATGCTGCACAAAGGGGTCCAAATGGAAGAGCATCAAGTGAGACACAGTCAGTGGCCTGAAGGACATGAATGTCAAAGGTAATTGATTCTGATTGGGTGGATTTTCCAGTTCTGGAGTTGTGCACAATGAGGTCACCGGTAATTTTACTTTATTAAGGTTCATTAAATTTGGTGCAGCTTGGGGTAGACTGTGGGTAAGTAGGGAAGAAGTATATTAAGGGAGGGTAAAGCAGGGTTGGGGATTTAGGAGGAGTCTGGGGGCTTCCCACAGTGGGGGTGGAGTCTCAGCAATCATAGGATCATAGGAAGTTGTTAGACTAATGGCTAGGGCCAGTACAGGCTGTCTAAGGCAGCCTAGCCAAGTTCAGCCCCTATTTTCATGTACAGCATTTGCTGCCCTTGTCCAAGAGAGAGCTTGGTGGAGCCACTGGGGCAAATTTATGGCTACCCATCCAGTTGTTGAATTGGGTTGAGGGCCAATGAGGTGTTCTGTTTGGTATTAAGTGAGTTTGTTTCAAAGGGGGGCATTTTTTTGGGGGCAAATCTGTCTTCAAGCATGTGCTATTAATGTCACATATCAGGTTATGATCTTTGGGGTGAGCATCATATGTACCATCTGTATCATACATTGGGATGATAGGAGGTGGGTCAGTATATGTATGAATGATAAGAGTAGGTAAGGTTTGATGGAGCATTCTAGGCTGCAGGTGTTGCGGGTATGTGAGGAACTGTGTGCTGTGTGGCTATACAGAAACTAGAAGGCTTAAACAAAGCATTGGCTTGCGAATTCTTGCACATGTATGTTATGTTTAATTTTCCCAGATGTAGAGGTGGCGCATTGGAGGTAAGCTTTGCAGGGAAGGTTAAGGACAAGCTTTGTGGGGAAGGTTAAGGACAAGCATGGGTATCAGTTGTATCGTTAATATGTGAGGTGGGAAGGTATCTTATGGGGATCTTTAAGACATCTTAATTTACTTGGTGTTTTGCATTCAGTAGTGAGTGCATTTTATGCAGTTGATGAAAGATATACCTTTGGTGGTGCATAACATCATTAGGAATTTGGGTTATATGTGTGTGGAGTATTTACAGTCTTTTCTTTTACAGATCATATTGAAGTTGCAGATGGGAACGTGCAGAGTGGGCATTACTTGTTAGGCTGAAGGAATGTGGACTTGACAGATGAGAAAGGAGGTTGAGGAATGTGTTAGCTGATGGAGTGGTATGAAAGGAGGTCACGGTTTCCAGCAGTGCAGTCAAATATGGACTTTGTTTTTTTTTTCCCTGTAGCCACAAGGTAGAAGCAGGTGGGGCCTGAAGGAAGTGAATTTGAAAGGTGATGGGTTTGATGGGGTAGTTGTTAATGCTGTTTTGACTATTCCAGCCACAGGAGATGTCTTGGTTACCAGAATGGTGCAAATGGGGTCACAGAGGGCAGTTAGCAGAGTCAGCAATGGTTAGTGGCCTGAAGGAAGCGAAGTTGAAGGGTAATGAATTTGGTTGGAGTGGATGTTCTGGTGTCTGGTGTGGCTTAGTGGGGTCATGGGTAATCACACTTTATTTGGGTTCATTAAGGCACGTCTGAATTACACTGGTTTGGGGTAGGGGGTTTCAGGAAGCACTGCAGGTATGCGGGTGTTCTCGGGGATAGTTCAGGATTTGGGTGCTTGCCTATGTGGGAGGTTTAAGATTTGTGTTTTTTTGCAGATATAGGCCTGTTTTAATTCCTTTCTAGCTTAGTCAATTGGTGGCTTTCAGTACTTATATGACAGGACTTTTGGGGTTGATGACAGTGATCTAATTTAATTTACAGATGATGGGTACACCGAATGATGTTTGGCTTAACTCCTCCTTTTATGAGTGTTTGAAAATTTTTGGTAGGAGGGAGGGGGAACAGCCTGGGCAGGCTGGTGGGTGGAGAAGAGGGACAGGCTTGCCCTCTTCTGTTCCCCCTCTGGTGTTGGATGTTCCTTTCAATGAGTTGGGAAAGAAAGTGAGTAGATGGAGACTGCTTGATAAATAAACAAGCAAACGGAGGTAAGAACGCTGCTTATTGGTTTGGATGTCTAATCCAATAAGTGATAAATATAAGTGAGCGGAGGTAAGGACGCTGCTTATCTGGTTGGAGGTGTAATACAATAAAATGTATATGAAGTGAGTTGGACACTGCTTCATAAGTAAAGTAAGTGAGTAGAGGTATGGATGCTGCTTACTGGGTCAGGATGAGTGGGGTCAAACTGTCCAGATAAACATTGCAATGATGTTTATGCTGTGATTAAATCAGCTATGCTATGTTCAGTTGTAATTAATAAATATTGGTTATCAAAGCTATGTAATGGAAGTTTAATAAAGGTCATCAAATGTCATTCGGTGTGATGTGTGTTTATTGAAGGGGACCGGGACAATAATATTTACTTAGTTTGAATTAGTCAGTGGGGGGGATCTCTACCTTCTGTGATTACTTCATGTTTGTAAATGTGTTCTGTTTTATTTCTTTTTTGTATGTGTGAATTTCTTCACCTGAGCTGCGCCTGCAAATGGTCTGTTGTTATCAGTGTACTACCCTGGTAAAGACACTAAATAAATAAAATAAATTGACCAGTTCAATTACACAGTTACCAAATTTCAAACAAGTAAATCAGAATAAATACTGCAGGAATCATGAGCATCTCACAGCCAGTTGTATTTCTTAAGTTCAGTCATTCAAATTCAATTCAGCTTAGAGAAAGTTGCCAGATAAGCACTTGTTTTATCTCATTTATTATGTTCATGATTATTATTTTTTGTCTGTGCCTATTGATATCTGAGCTCTGGACATGTTTACTTCCCTCTTTGATTGACACTGCACTTTTTAATTCTATTTGACAACAATGTATTGCTGTATTCTACATTGCTGATATTATGGCAAAGTGCTATATAAATAAACTGTATTGCTGTTCTCATATACCTCATCTATGTACATGTGAAAGTTGATGCAATCTTTGCTCTATCACTATTCTGAGCAGATTATGATTGGCATTACGTACGTTCACAATGTATTAGTAACTCTTTCTATTTCCTTTAAACTACAAACCTCCTAGCATCATGGCATGAGCCCCATTGTTGTGTTGCTGTTTATCTGAAACAAGATTTCCCTTTTGTCATCTTTTTAGAACTATGAAATCTGTAACACTGGAGTCTCCATGGCATGCAAATGTTGGCCTCTCACTATTTTTATTTACAGCTCCTTCTTCTTCTTCTTCCAGCTTTTCCCGGTTAGGGGTCGCCACAGCGTATCACCTGTCTGCTCATGATTGGCAGTGGAGTTTTTATGGTGTCAAGTTGCCAGCCCAGCACCCAACCTTCCACAGAAGGCACACACATGCACGCACTCACGCCTAGGGCCAATTTAGTGTGTCCAGTCCACCTACAGCATGTCTTTGGGAGGAAACCGGAGCACCCGGAGGAAACCCATGTGACCACAGGGAGGACATGCAGACTCTGCACAGAAGGCACCCCAGCCGAGGATTGAACCGGAGAACCTCTTGCTGTGAGGTGGCAATGCTAACTGCTGCAGCACCGCAGCCACCCTTTATTTACAGCTCCTTCTACATTCTTGAAATCATTTGGTGATCCTTCTCAAAACTCCTCTAATCCTTACTACAGCCATTTGTTAGGTAGTCACTAAGCCTGACTACTGAACTGCAGTTGTCTTCAGTGTGTGTTGCTTTCTTCACATAACATAACTCATTAACTATGCACCTGCCATTGTCATGACAGTCTTATCATAAATGTCTCTCTCTAGACTCACTTCCCATTCTTGTAAATAATATATCTGACTGACTCCATTTTCTTCATCTTCTCTGCATGAAAGACAGCTTTCAAAAAATATACAAGTCTTTTGTTTCCCTTCCTGGTTCTAAATCTAGCAGGAATACTCTTTAAGTCTAAATAAAATCTCAGCAGAATTTATAAATAGAGCCACCCCCCCATTATTCTCAGCAATGCCATTGGTGAACAGGGTTGCCATGGGAATAGTCAGCAACAGAGCCTTGCTTGTGATAGTTACCTATTCCTTACTACCTTTGCTTTAGTTGTACCTGAACAATCACTGCATCGCTGTATTTATTTTTTCCTAACTCACCCAAAATTTTTGAACTGTTTCAGAAGCCTTTAGGCCTGCCTAAATTTATTAATGGCATAGGTTTATTAAGGGCTATAAAAATACTGGCATTAAAAGTTTTGTGTGCCTCAAATTTTTGTGGCTTACGCCACCCCTTATGGGAAAAACCTCTGATCTGTCCAGCAGTTCCACAGAGATCCTTCAGTGAGGAGTCCAGCGAGGTGCTCTGCTTCATGGACCGGAATTTTGTTTCCACAGAGGGAGTCTTGAGTGATAAATCTGTAGTACAGCACAGCATGGATCTATTCTGAGTGATAATCCCTTAAGCATGAGTGCTACCCATTTTCCTGCTTGTCCTATTTTGGGTGGGCAGCAAGTTTTAAGTCGCTTGCTTTAGTGGTTTTGGCCATGTCATTAATTTGAGGTGGAGCATGGCACATGTCTTCGACTGAATAGAGCTGGAGTTTTTTCAATATGGCATCATATAGGATTTTGGTTTATGAATCTGAATAGTGTTGGAGTTTTTGGAGTGGGGGTATTTTTTGTGATTTTGGGAGTCCCTTTATCCTTTTGGTAGAGATGGGGGGGCCTCCAATTGCTGTGATGGAGAATTGTACATCAGATATGGGGCATTGTACTCTAGCAGTGAATCCCTTCTGTGATCAGGTGGAAAAATCATTAGGTCACTTCAGATCATTTTAGCAATGTTTTCTTTCACAAACTTAGCTGTCAGAGGTCTTTCTAACCCCCTGTCCAATCAACCTGGTCAGCTGGTTCAAGGATTGCCTGTCATGTGCTGGATTGCCAGCCTGATATGTAGTTCTGTGCTTTTTGTTTTGCCACTTATATACACTTTTAAGGCTTTGGGCTTTTCCCGGCCAGCTATCTACATCCAGTGCTCTTTGCTCTCAGGCCATGTTTCTGCACCATTCGTGCCCAGATGCACCTTCCACTATGGCGCCGTCTGCAAAGTCGCCCAATTCCACCCTGGCTTCAGTTTGCCTATGCCTGCAAACTTTGTCAGCCAAAGTAAAGTACATTGGCCTGAACTTGAGAAGTAGATATGTGACAGGCCAAGTGACACACAGCCAGGAGACTTGGAGTGTGACCTCTTGCCAGCAACTCATCTTTTGTATCCTGGTTCTTGTCCCATCTTGGTTTGTTGGCTTGTTTTACATCTTGTGTAATATGGGTTTAGAAAATAGGGGGTACCCAAAGGAAAGCCTTCCAAGTGGGTATTGTATGCTGTATGGCTTGCCTTTCAAGGTTTCCTAGCCTTGGTGACTGTTTCAAAGAAGGCCTTTCAACTTCAAAAAAGAAGTCGCATCAAAGTCACATGCAAAACTGGGTCGGGTCCAATGTCAAAACTGTCAAACCCTAAATCCATCACAGCTCCCTCATCTTCCTCTACTTTGCTTTGCAGACTCCTCTCAGGAGCTTTTGCAGACTAGGGGGTGTGTGCTTATGGGGCTGTAATGACAGGGGCAACAACAGCCACTGCAGTGGAGTGGGCACGTAGCGCTAGCTAGCTGCCCCTGGCTACATGATCCTGTGGTGGTAAGGCCTGCATTTTACAGCTGTAGCACACAGCGGGGGACACCTCATGTCCATTGATGCTGTGTTTTTTAGGGACACTGAGCTTAGCCCACCTGCGATGTGAGATGTCCGGAGGAGAGAGCAGCTTTCAGGCTTATCTCTACTTAGGGGGGGGGGGCTGGGGGGAAGGGCTGGGGATAGAACCTGTCTGCCTTAGGGTTGGCAAGTGAGTGTTGGTTCAGTGATTTTTTTTTGTAGTGTTGGCTATGTCTGTCTTTTCAGTGATTTTTGTTTACAGCTGAAAACCTGAATATATCTGGGCCCTTTGACCCAGGTTCTATTTCTCAAAATTGGCCTTAGTTGATTTTTATGAGTGAATCATTTTTTATTTTTTACTAATAATGATAGGGGATTTTATGTTTTTTGGATTTTTATTATAATATATATCAGGGTCTTATTGTAAAGTTTGTTAATGGCTGGGGTCCACTAGACTGGACTCTTTGGACGTTTATTGTTTGTGGCTTGGGATTTTGGGATTGCCCGATCCATGCAGTCCTGGGAGGTGTTCATAGAAGGGATTTGTCTGGCTTCCGCAGCTTGGGTTGTGGTACTGTGTGCCCCAGGGCCTTGAAGGATACTACACCAGTCTTGAGTAGTGTGGCTTGAGTCTTGAGAAGTGTTTCTTTGGCTTTCTTTTTTTTTTGGGGTGGGTGCGGGATGTGGTGGGATGTGGATTTCAGTTGATCTCTCAGATCTCAGGGATATACTTCTGGTGTGGAGCATTTTGTCCCATGTTTTGTGACAATGAGATCTAGTCTAGTATTTTCTCTCGTGGTAACAGTGACTAGCTGTTCAGTGACTAGTTTGAATTTATGAACCCAGGAACCATGAACCCAAGAACCTAGGGGAGAGTAATGTTCCCTTGAGTTATGTTCAGTAGTTGAAGTCAGAAGAAGTGGTGTTGTTTGATATGGTGTTATACTCCTCATTTTACAGTGTCCTGTGGAAGGCTGTGTGGGGTTGGGGGGTTCTGAGAGTTTGAGAGGGTACAATGCAGCATTTGCCTTGGTTTTTTGTTAGGTTTTGCTGGATGTTTTGGATGGTTTGATGGTTTCCTCGGCCCTGGCGCTGTGAATATGTGATGAGGATATCCTTACACCCCCTGGTGGTGGTGTGGTCTTTGTTTGTGGTCCGGGGGCATAGGTATGACGCTGAATGTGCTGAGGCCGGAGCCTCTGTCAGTGTTCTCAGTTACTGAACCAGACAGCCACAGACCAGCACTACAGACAATGTTCTCCATACTCGCAAGTGCGTGCATTTTGATTTAGGACTCTGGCATTGAGCAGAGCAGCCCCTCAGTTTCTTCATTTTTTTTTTTGTAGGTGGTAGGTTTAGAATTTGAGCCTTGCCTAAAAAAGGCACTAAACAAACAGAAAATATTATGCCCCCTTCTTATGGCCTACAATTTTAGTCACTTAAAGAAATTCATTAGGTGAGTATAGATTCTTTCATAAAGTCCATTTAAACTTTTTGAAAACATGTATATCAGAATTTTTTCTCTAATGTCTATCCTCATTGTTTGTGGTTAGGAAAGTATACTTGTGTAAGTTGAACTTAATATAACAGTAGATGATCAAATGATCTTTATTGCAGTAGCCTTAACTATATGAGTAATATCCTACCATGGATATAACAGCTGGCCAGCTTCCAGCTTTTGCAGCTTCACAGCACCTTACATTCAAATAAACTGTCAAGCATCTCATCTCGCTGAGATGACTAAAAGATGATTTTGGGAACAAAGCTCTTCATAGCTTTTCTGCCAGCAGAGAGAGGGATAACAAAAACTAAATGTCCACACCCTGACATAAAAAACACAGTAAAAAAAGAAGGAGGATGGAGGAAGGGAGGGAGTGGCTACTGCAGCAGTGTTTATTCGAAGATCTACTGTTATATTAACTTCAGCTTGCACAACTGCTGCAGTAGCCTTAGCTGTATGGGTAGATTACCATACCTAATTATATTTTGGGGGTGGAAGGAGAAGGGTCCAGGAGCCCCTGGAGAATGGTCCTAGCAAATCATGATCTAGACCTAGAAAAGGAATCTGGCTTAAAGTGCTTTGTAAAAGTATTTACAGAGAATCAAGTAGCAGCTTCTAGAAATCTTGTAGAATCTAACCTTTACCAAAAACCCATAGCAGAGTCGGCCTTGATCCTGACTGGCATCTATTTGTCATGTTGAGTATAACAAAACGTAATAGCCTTAGACAACCATTTGGAAATAGTCTGCTTTGACACCAGTTATCCCTTCTTACCTTCACATGAAATGAATAATTGATCTGATTATCTGAAAGATTTAGTTCTGACAAGACAGTACCTGAGTTGCCTATGGACTTCCATATCCTTTACATGATTGCATCTGTCCTTCATGTCCCACACCACCTGCACTTTTATCTCTCCTGAAAATGCTCTCCAGGCAAAGTTTGAAGTATCTGTGGTGACTGACTGCTTTGGAGGAGTGAGGAAGTAGGAGAGACCTTGATTTAAGTATATCTACTGTCTCCAACAAACACATTTTCTTTTGACAAATCCCACTACTGCTATCTGAAAAGATAAAGGGTGTTGATACTGGGACCAAAGGGATTTCAGATACCACTGCATCTTTCTCATGTGGAGTCTTGTCAGGGTATCATGAGACTCCCATATGCCATAAGACCCCAAATCCTGAGGTATTCCCTTGCAGTGACTTTAGTCTGAGTGGAAAACCTTAGAAAGAGAACTAAATAAAGATCTATTTTTTTCCTGTGGAAGAAAAGCTGCTTGAACTGAGGTGTCTAGTTGACATCCCAGGAACATAACCCTGTTTGAGGGAGTCAAGAAAGACTTTTGAATGTTCTTTTGGAATTTCCATCTTGTGCAAGAGATCTCTCACTCAACTGAGAAATTCATTTTGAAAAAACACTGCAAAGATAAGCAAGTCATCTAAATATAGAAAATATGGATATCCTATAGCTTGCAATGAGCTATAACTGGAGCTAGACACCTTGTGAACATGCTTGGTGCAGTGGATGGTCCAAAGGGGAAGACAGAGAACTGATAATGTGATCCAGGCACACAAACCCATAAGAAACGCCTGACGTCTTGCTAAATAGTAATGTGATGATAAGCATCTTTTAAATCTAGAGTTGCCAGGAAACTTGAAAGAGGAAGAAGAGGCAACAGGTTGTGACATGACATTATTTTAAATTTGGACATTATCACAATGAGGTTTTGGAAAGAAAGATCCAGAACTAGTCTCCAAGCATTTTCTTTTTTTGGAACTAGGAGCACCACTGAATAAAATCCCTTTCCATGTGGGAATGAGTAACTGGTTCCATTAGTCCTTTGCACAACATGTGTATTCTTTATTAGTCTGTCAAATTAACTTTTTATTTGTTGGGAAGCCAAGCAGGTGGAAATAAAACAGGAGTCTTGCCAGGATGAGGAATGAACCCTGGAAAGGAGGAATTTCCTCCGACTGCCATCTGTAACTCTGATGAATGATTTTCAGAACTCATTTGTTTGAAACAATCTGTTGACAAAGAGTAAAATGGAGATTCAGACTTTCTGGAAGAGAGAGAAAGAGGGCTAAGGTGAGAGGGGGTCACAAGGTCTCTTGAATAGTCATTCAAACTTGCTGGAGTGTCCTTGGTTTTGTGAGGTTTGAGACTTCTCTTTGAACCTCCTTGCCACTTTTTCTTAAATGTCTTGTACCTGAATTCTGTTGAAGCTGTTTATTCTGCTCTTTGCTGAAACTGGATGAGGAGAAAGAAAGTTCCTTGGATAATTTGGAAAGGGGAGATGAAGAATCTTAGAGATTCCTGGATCAGCTTGTCCCTTCTATCACATGTTTTGACCAACTCTACAGCAGAGGGGCCAAACACTAAATCACTATCCAAGGGAAATTTTAAAATATTATTTTCCATCGTCTGGGAGCAGGGTTGCCAGATTTCCAAAATCACAGGTTGGGACAGCTACCATTTCAAGTGAGAAAAAAAACTAACAAACGCTACTTGAGAGACGGCTACCCAACAAATAAAAAGTTAATTTGACAGACTGATAAAGAATACACAGGCATCATGACTAGCAGCTGACACCCGTATATGTTAAACATGTAACACCATCATCCTCGTAAGATCTGCCAAAACTAACAACCTTTCTATTTCAATTAAGTATTATGATATATTCCTATCTCCTGTTTTCATGAACTTGTTGCCATTTTTCTTATGAAGATTTCAGTTGGATGGACTCAGAATGAACTACTGTAATATTTTTTATCTCTCGTCCACTATCCATGATTTTCATAACAAGGACAGGTTAACACATTATTCTAATTGCACCTTCACTCAAATGAATAAAGCTTCAGTGACATGCTTACAGGTTCTTTTTGTGGCGATGAAGACATCTGCAATCTAGCTGTTGTCTCCTGTCTTCTTGTCTTAAAATGTCATACACTTAGTCTGTCATCAAAGTTATGTGGTTCCAATACCCTCAATTCAACCAATACTGCCTCCTTTGCATGCATACTCTATTCCTCCAACCCTCATCATTTTTGCATACCTCAACGTGCTGTACTTCAACCTATGTCATTTCCATTGATCACTTTAACATAGTAATGCAGAACAGAAAAGAGGGGATAGAGTTTTTTGAGTGAATATAAAGTGAATTGTTTTTTAGTGGGAGAATTTTTAATTAGTGAAGGATTAGTGGACTTTTCTGATATAAATAGGTGTAATATTTCTGCATAGCTCTTAGATGGGCTGCCTTGACTAGAAAATTGTTACAGGAGTGGGTCTAGAGATGAAAATGATAGAGTTAAGTGACAACAGATATGTTAGTAGAACTAGAAGGAGGAAGCTTTGAGAAAGGAAAAGTAAATATTTGCTGGAGGGAGATGTGGAAGACAAATATGTTCAAGGTAGAGCAGGGAAAACTGGTTAGTAGTTAAGACAGTAGTTAGAGTAGGAAAGGGATTATGGTGCATAAAATAAGTTGTCGTAGGTATGGGTAATCCAGAAGGATTATATTTCTTGAATATTTAATGAATAGTTCCAGCTTTCGAATACTTGTCTGTCAAAATCTCGAAAGAGTTCAGTCAAGATAACTTGGAAACATTGAATCAGCAAAAAATGGAAGTGTCCAAGAGATTCAGTCTATTTTAACAGTGACCAAGCAGCAGATTTCCACAACACATGGCCATGACTGCTCAGTTCTTTCTTCAGAGGTGTACCCAAGGATCTAAAGTCTTGACTCTAACTAATGCCTGCACTTGCAAAAGACATCCACCTAGTGGCAGTCTAAGGTTAGACAAGAAGTCGCCCCTCTTCTCTGGAGTTAAACTAGATGCTCTAACCTACACAAACACACACTCACCTCTCAGACATCTAAACATCTTAAATCACCATCCAAATCCAATCCTCCAGTCCTACACTAACCTACACAAACACACACTCACCTCTCAGACATCTAAACATCTTAAATCACCATCCAAATCCAATCCTCCAGTCCTCCACTGAATGGCAGGTACGGTGTACGTTCATTGTTTGCACATCATCCTACAAACAAGTGATTCAGTTAATGCAAGTTCACCATCAAACCTCTCATTTTTTAATCAAATACATAATATCAGAACCGACAGCTATGGGATCATGTAATCCTCCCTTTTCTGTGAAATGCCTTTTCATAATAAGAAACAAACAAGAAGTCTTGCTACAATTTCTCTTCTGACCCGTTTGTCTTATTCCTGCTTTATAAGAAAATGAAAAGCATTCGGCACCTGACAAATAATAATTTCTTAAGAAAGGGCAATGGTCCCATCTGGAACAAGTATAAATCTTCCCAACATTGCTTGATAAATGCCTATATCCCATTTATAAACAAAACATGGTTTTAACTTTCAAATTACTTGTAACATGAACATACTGATCTTACACACTTTTTCTCCTTTTCTTCTTTTTTTCAAATAACTGGGGAAAACAGCCCATCACTGAGAACATTAACAAATTGCGTGCTTGGGAAGTCTGAAGTAACACTGCTTAAATAGTCACTAAATATGTCTCAAATCTTGCCAAAGCCACCTTCCTCAAGTGCATTCCCACGCGTACCCTCCAAGATAACAATTGGGATTTTCAGAGCGCAGTGCGTTACTCTGGATTTGTCTGTTGAACTTGGGAATGTCCCACTCAGATTGGGACATCTGGCGACCCTGTCTGGGAGATTCTGAGAATGCAGCCAAGCAGACCGCCTTAAAACTATACCAGTGGCCATAGCGCTGAAAGAAATATCAACAGAATCATACACACTGCAAACAATGATTAGTGACTTGTGCAACAGAATAAACTAAGTAATTTAAAGCAGATTATTCTTCATAAGATGAAACTGTATATAAAACATTCCTCATACTTTCACAATATGTCAGAATAAACTTTAACATATAAGCCTGACAATTTAAAATTCTGACATTCAAAGTTGCAGAAGTATACACTACAATATTTTCCCATCCTTATTAGAAACTTAAGTCCTTAGCAGCAGAGAAATCAACTAAGGCTATAGCTACTGGGTCATTTTTGGGAATGATGAATGCAAATTTAAAAGACTGAGAACTTTATACATCATGTCTGCCTTTTTAGGGGCTGCTGGCTGACAATCAGGAAAATTGCAGGCAGTATTCACAAAGATATTGGACTTGAGATGTTTTTCAATAACATTAACCATTATTCAGGTTGTGATAATGATACACCTAACTTAATTTTAGAATTAATGAGTTTGGTATTGGAAAACAATTTAATATTTTTGAAGGGGAACACTATAAACAGGTAAGAGGTGTAGCTATTGATGCCTCTTACACTCCTATATGTGCTAATTTAGTTTTATTAGATTGGGAAAATACATATGTGTTTAATAGCCCCTTCTAATCTAATATCTAAATTTATATACAATTTTAATCATGAGGTATTAGTTATTTGGATACATTTATAACCCATACTTAAGTTGGTTTTAAGTCAAATATTCATAGGAAACCAACTTTTTCTATTTCTTTTTTTTTTTTTTCAATTCCTTTTTATTAGGGTTATATCAATAGAATATTCCAGCTGCCATTCCCAAAAACATAAAAAAAGTATTATTAAGGGACAGATGATACATACCTTTCTCGTCTTCATATAATTCATTGATTAACCTCTATACTCTCTCTATCTAACTTAACTAAATCAAAAGTCTGTGCTACTATTGTACTGCTCACATATTAAATATATTTTCTCCACATATTATTTTTCAGAATTGTGTCATTGTTTCTTAATACTGCAGTATCCTTTCACTGCACCTTATCTACATAACACAAATGAATGCAAGTCACTGCTATTTTTTTCTGCTGTATTTAACTCTTGTATTACACTTATATTTTTTGTATTTTACTGTTGTACTTTATAAATTGTGTATTTTCGTCCTGAGCCTCCAGTGAAAAAGGACTTTGTACTCAGTTGGACTATCCCAATAAACAAAAGATAAAAATAAATAATATAAATCATTTCCCTTTACAACCCTTATGACTCCAGTAGAATTGAAACAAGTATGCCCAGCAGCTGACAGAAAAGGAGAGCACATATAAATGCATGTTTATAAACGACAGCACCATGACAACACCCACAGATTCTTCCCCTGGATGGGTTGCCATTAACATAAAACACTGAGCTAGACACCATAGATGATCTGAACATCAGATGAATTAGCTCTGTCGCTTTCTCTCACTATCTTGTATCTTTGGGTTGATGAACTTTCATAAGTTCAGCACTGTAACACAACAACATGCATGCATGCAGTTCTGAAGGATGGGAGGGAGGGTATTGACCTGATGGATACAGATAAGGAGTTACAGGCCTTAGCAACATGGTACGAGTATAGACAATGCCTGGCATATTTGGCACATTTGTGAACAGAGAAGAGTTTTTGGTCATTGGATCATAATGACTGACTGGGAACATAGTTGTGTAAACCGTTATTTAGTGCTGGACTAGCAGATGGATTCTGGATAATGTTATACATGGTAAGAAGTTGTGTATATGTTAACTGATGTGGTAGTTCTAACCAATTTGGGTTTTCTTTATGCTATACAGTGGTGGGTTCTGAAAGGGGTATTTGCTGCAAATTTAGCAACTCTGTTATCTCATTGTTCAAGTTTTGGTTTTTCTGATATCTGAAGGTAAGTAAGGATGGGAGCAGCATAAAGAAGTTTTGGGAGGAGAAAGAAA
>NC_056731.1:1837332916-1837480416 GCF_019279795.1 Protopterus annectens
CGAGTTCCTACTAATTATGTTGCTTCCTTTTTCCTTTCTGTTTCCTCAGGGGGGGAGCAGCGTGTATACCAGCAGAAACACACTCACAGTGGCTTACACACATGCACACATGCTTACACGGTTCAGAATCTGCTTATTCGGGTTAAAACGCGTACACCCATGCAAACAGTGTTAAACATCTCCCAACACGCTCCCACATGCTCAGTCTGCCTTACACGAGCGCACACTGTCTTACTCGCGCTTCACGGCACGCACACGTGCGCATGCACGCCCAGTAAGAAACTTTGGTGTAGGTAACAGTGTACACCTTCCATTTCTTGACTTTCCCATGCTTATGTTGTGGCACTCCTCTTTCCATGATATGTGTCTGACATCTGTCATGTAACTCTGACCTCCAATGAACTGCATTTCTTTCTGCCATTCCCCCCTGTTATGTCACCTATCTTCTACTCTGTTCCTCCCCCTTCTGTAACTCTTACACTACTCAGAATGTGCTCATTTGCTATGTGACAGTGGAATTCAGTATCCTAACACTCATTTGCATCAGATTGCCTACTAATGCTTAGTTACATCTCTTAGACTCAGCTTCCCCCCTTAGCAACCACTACACGGTGGCCATGTTGTTTTGGTCTGCTGGTCCCTGCATTGAAAATCCATGTATTGCATAAAACCCACATTTGTGGGTTTATAACCTTCATTTTTATGTATTATGCAGCGCAGCCCGTTTGCGCGGGGCTGCACTGGGTTTAAACATCGGCGATCGCCAAAAAAAAAATATATTTTTATTACTTTTGCATCAGGTTACCTTGCCAATGGCCACATATTTGGCCATTGGCATGCTGCCTGACACATATGCACCATTTATTTGGAGTTGGCATGGCTCCATTGTGGTTTTTGCAGAAACGTACTCAGTTGTCAACTGAGTACATTTCTGCAGCTAAAACGGCTCTTACACGGGCTGTTTTGGGCTTCCTGGATCGCTAATCATCCTCATTTGCATGCTATTCGGCTGCAAGTGTGGTAATTAGCTTATCCATGCCCACTCCATGTAAGAGACATTTTAGCTGGTCTCTTACACGGACTTTGGGCTGTTCCTGGATCGTGAAGGCTGCATGGAGTCTTACACTACTCTTAGACTATGTGCAAGCCTTCGTGAATCCTGCCCATGGTCTAGCTGACAGAAATGGCTTTAAAGATATCTTGTCATTGAGGCCATAGGCTTTATGTGCCTGTAGCTTCATTATCCATTTACATTCTCGTTCTTCTGTGTAATTTTTAATATTACCTAATCTATTTGTTGTCTTAATTAATTCTAGGACCCTAAACTTAAAATTATGTGTCATGCCACAATCAATAACATGCTTCGCTAGAGCATTCCTTTCATCCTCTTTATTAATGGCATATAGGTGTTCCCTTACACGTTCTCTCAGAGTCCTATTTGTTTTTCCCACATAGAACGATCTACATGTTTGACATTGAGCTAGATACACCAAATTTCTAGATTTGCAGTCTGCATAAAATTTTAAAGTATATTCATATCCATTTTCTGGATGAATAAACTTGTTATCATTTGTCATATAGGCACATTGGTTACAACACCTACAGGCAAAAGTACCTAACCTCTGAGAATGCACTATTTCATATTTATTCTCTTCATAACATAATAAACGTTTTAGTGATTTCATATTCCTGTAAGTAATTTCTGGTCTATTCCCAACTAATTCACTCACTTTATCATCTACAGTTAATACTCTCCAGTTAGTATTAATAATTTCTTTAATTTTCCTATTTCTATTCGTGAATGGAATAACTAATCTATTCTTATTTTTACTTTTATTTTTATTTTTGTTATTTTTTTCACCATAATCTATTCCCCTTCTATCCATTGGCCTTCTATTTTTCTGAAAGAAAGGGGTCCCTTCTTCCATTCTTAATATTGTATTCTGTGAAAATATTTCATCTATCTCTTTTTTGGCATATCCTCTATCTATAAAATTGTCCATTAATATTTCCTGTTGCTTCTGGTATTTATCATCATGAGTTGTCAGCCTAGATGATCTTAATACTTGTTTTTTTAATATATTTGGATAAATATGTCTTGGATGCATACTACCACGATGCAATAAATTATTCTTCCAGCATGGTTTCCTATACATATTAGTTGCTATTCCATCAGCACACTTAGATAATCTCACATCCAAAAATTCTATCTCCTGTTTTGAACTCATACATTCAAGCTTTAAAAAACTTGTTGTACCATTCACATACATAACAAAGTCATTCAATTCTTGTTCAGTGCCATTCCACGCTAGAAACACATCATCAACGAAACGTTCATAGAATTTTATGTGTTCATTAAATGGAGTATCTCCCAATATGCCAACACTAAGTTGGCATATGAGTTCACACATGGGGTCCCCATAGCTACCCCCTTTCTTTGTAAATAGTATGTGTTGTCATATACTAGGACATTGTTACTCAATACAATATCTAAAAGTAACATTGATCTCATAATTTGATCTCTTGGAATACCTTTCTCAATAAGTAGTAGCCTCACATATTCCATCCCAATAGTACTGGGTATAGATGTAAAGAGAGATACCACATCCAATGTAACCAATATGTCATTACTTATATCTGATGCTGAAAAAACATAATCCGCATAACTTTCTAAGAAATGTTGAGTATCTCTTACTACTGATTTTATTCCTTCAACAACAGGTTTGAACTGCTTTTCTAAATAAATAGATAAAGGTTCCGTAATCCACCCACCCCTGAGACAATAGGTCTCATGGGTGAGTTTAATGCATTCTTATGCACTTTCGGTAGTCCCCTAAAAGCTGGAATAAGGGTTTTTTTCTACCAAAAAAATATTTGTACAAATTCATATCTATCATACTACTTAGTAGTAAGTCATATAACTGACTTTGTACTTCTCTAATAATTTTGTTCAAGGACATTCCATTTAAAGTTTGATAGGTCTCATCATCCATCAATAGCTCCTTCATTTTATTATCATACATTTCTTTATCTAATATTACAATGGCACCACCTTTATCTGCCTGCCTGATCACTATTTCATTATTTCGTTGTAATTGTTTGACAGCTTCATTTTCATTATAAGTTAAATTATAGAAATCAGGTTTATTGGCATAACTTTTATAAAAATCAAATAGATCTTTTTCAGATGCCCTTTCAAATGCATCCAATACTGGGTGCATCTGTGGTACAAAAGTAGAAGGTTTCCTAAAAATATCAACATTTTCAGCAGTATTATCTTCCCCAAACAACATGTAGTAGATTTTTGAATTTCTGCTCATAAAAATTAGTTGAATTCCTAACCGATTTTACAGTGTATACTCTTAGTTGTTGGTAGTTTGTTCTAAGGGCATAAGCTGGCAGATGATTGCTTGGGGAAATAGACAATGTACAGGAAGAGGGATAATTGGTGAGGTGGGATACTAGGATCCAGTCTAGGGTGGACTGGCAGGTAAGATCTTTCTTGTATCTTGTTGGACTATTAATAAGCTGTGAGAAACTATACAGACTAATACTATTTATGGAGGAGTTGCAAGCAATGGTCTGTCAATCTGTATTTACGTCTCTTAAGATTATTGTTTCATAATTTATTGTTTGGGATGTCCAGGATAATATATCTTCCAACAGTGGTATGTTGTGACCTGCTGGGATATATATTTCTATTATGCAATTTATTTTTGTTGTGCTGAGGGTCAAAAAAGAGATTAGTACCTCAGCATTAGAAATGATAGGTATATTACCGGTGTAGGGTGTGATATTGAGTTCAAAGGGATATAAAAGGGCTATCCCTTCCCCTTTATTTTTAGGTCTATCTCATCTGGTTATTGCAAAATTTGGAGGTATTATTTCTGAGTCTTTTACATTGGGGTGTAGCCATGTTTCAGTAAGGGGTAGTATGTCAGGTTTATTTTGATCCATCCAGGCATGCAGTAGGGTTATTGTATTACGTATACTTCTAAGGTTCAGTGTTAGTATGTTTAGTCTTTGGGGTTACTTTTAGGGTTAGGATTAAAGGGTGGGCCTGGGTTAGGATGTATGTTTCCACTTTTAAGTAGATAGGTAATGAGGAATGAATGCCATGGGATGCATTTTTTAATACATAGGTGATGGTACTAGTGTCAAGTGCAGTTTCATAGGAGGTGAGGAGGCCAATTTCTGGATTGAATAATATGGGAGAGTATAGGGGGAGAAGCTGGGAAGAGATGTGCGAGAAGCTGTGTTGTTTATTGGTGAGATGGTTAGAGGAGGTCATTGACGTGTATTGGTGTGAGGGGGTATGTCAGGATATAGTTGTAGTGAGGTTGGGAATTCAGAGTAAAGATGTTAGGCAGGTTAAGATGAACATGTCTAGTGTGAGGGTGGGTTTAAAAATAGTAGAAGTGGTATTTCTATGTTAGAATGAAATATCAGGTGTAATTAGAGATTTATGTTATCTAGTGATATGCGAGCAGCTTAAGGTAAGGTTAGAAATGTGTTGTGCTCAGCGTGGGCATTGACAATTTGGATAGGTGTTTTGTCTTGTGGCTTGTGATATGGAGGGGGGAGATGTGACTTGTGAATAATAAATTTATGGTGCAGTGTTAGTTTGATGTGTGTATTTATAGGTGGAATGAAAAAATAGTTGTAGTAGGAGAGGAGGTGGTAAGCCTGGAGTTAATGATAATATAGAGGTGTTGTTTGTGTTGTAAGAGCTGGAGTATAGTAAGACGCAAAGAATTACAGTAGGGGGAATGAGACTGAAGGTGATGGAGGAAAGGGAAAGCAGATAAGCTTGGTTCAATAAAAGTAGATAAGGTATGAATGTGATGTAGGTGTGGACAGGGTAGAGTTGTATATAACTGGATAATGGAAATTAGAGGGAGTGGTTTGCTGAGAATATGAGTAGAGGCTGTTGTGATGTGTGGTACATGGGGGCCGGGTAGGGGAGCAGAGTATGCAAAGTGAATGGAGCTGGATGAACCAGACTGTAGCTATCAGCAGAATCCTATCACTGGAAATGTAAGTAGAGTAAAATAATCAGTAATTAGACTATAAAGTTTTTAATGACAAGAATGCAAACCAGCAGAATCCTATACTGGACATGTAAGTAGAGTATAATAATCAGTAGTTAGACTATTATTGAGCATTTAATGACAAGAATGCAAAGGAAAGGGTAAAAGGAAGGGAAAAGCAAGGTACTGTGCTTTAGTATACAGTAGGGTTTGCTAGATATCACAGAGTTAACACAGAGCAGTGAGAGGGGGTAAAAAGGAAGAAAATTTAATGGGATGACAATTAATTGCAGAGAAATAGAGATGAACCAGGAAGGATGATAGTAAAGGTGGTGCCCAGTGGTGTGCAGAGAACCTTACAAAGAATGCATAGCTTGCAAGAGAGTGATAAAATGAATTATCTTTAATTAATAGCTTTTTAGGTTGTATACAAAGCTGATTTGACAGGTTTTAAGCCTTTCACACATCTCTTTTATTTACTTGGAGAGGGGGACAAAGTAACTGACTTATGCTGACCTAATTTCTTTTGGATGCAAGGAAGGGGAAATCAATGTTCAATTAAAAAAGCACCCTGCAATTACAGAGCTACAAATCTGTTAGTGTACTTGCACGTATGGAGTAGGTACTTCTCAGACCAATCATTTTTTTTATTGGCTGCAGTTATATTCCTTAGCCTGCTGAATACTCTTAAAATGATATTAAACAGAATCATTTGATTCATCAAGCCCCTTACTCTGAGGTGACTTGCTTTTGCTGAATTTACTCTGTCCCATCATTTAATTCTTGGGGCACCTCAGATTCAGATCTCCATTGGATTGGGCTTTGGTTTGGCTAGTTGCTAGCAGCTTACAGTCCTATTGCTCTTTATCTGGTTTTGTGCCCACCCCCCCCATTCTAGTCCCCTAGAAAGAAGTCAAGACTCAGCCAGGAGGCTCTTTTCACACCATCAGAGTCAGATCCTCGGATATGAGGCAGAGAGTAGACCAATGAAACATGAACTGCAGCAGAAGAGTGTCATACATTTCCTTGCCTTCTTCTGTTGTCAGGCTGAGACACTGTCAAAAAGGACAGAAGCAAGTAAATAGCCTATTTATTCTGATTGGATCACCTGTGTCCTGATCCATCCAGCAGACGCAGTGGTCAAGAAATGCTCTAAGGTCCTACTGTCAGAATCAGATAAATCCATAAATAATCAGGGACACTTAAAATGCTAAGGCTACTATGATGAGATGTTGACAGAATACAAAAATGTGAATTAGCATGCATTTTTTGAAGTAAAAAGACTATAACCTGAACTATTGTAATAATTTATTAAATATAATCCATCACATTTTCACCTAAAATTGACAGTTTGGGGGGGGGGGGGGATTAGGAGGGACAGAGCTGAATTTTGACCCAAAATCAAGGCCAGTTGAAACATATATAGCAACATTCTAGTGGCTTGCTTTACTTTCTCAGTGCAGTGCTGGTAATAATAATAATTATTAATAATAATAATAATAATATCCGCAGTGGTAGTG
Organism: Protopterus annectens; assembly: GCF_019279795.1. Classification (NCBI taxonomy): domain Eukaryota; kingdom Metazoa; phylum Chordata; order Ceratodontiformes; family Protopteridae; genus Protopterus; species Protopterus annectens. The sequence goes on from NC_056731.1 coordinate 1,837,339,467, forward strand.
CTGCGGTAGCGTTGTCGCCTCACAGTAAGACGCAGTCTGGTTCGATTCTCAGCTATTGCGTCTTCTGCGTGGAGACATGCGTGAAGGGGCGTACCTTCATTGAAGGTTGTGCGTCAGGGCTGGTAACTCGGCATGTAAAAATCAACTACCAATCATTAGCGGACCGGAGTTCCGCTGTGGCGACCCCTAACTGGGAAAAGCCGAAAGACACAACAACATTGCATGTGTGTGCTGTACAGGAGATGACTGATCTAAGTATGTCAGTTGACACACATATGTCAGGCAGCCACATTGAGATAATGTCATCTTTTATTGCCAGTTACTTATACTATAAATACAAATGTTATTACATTGCTCACTGTGAGAATTTTAACTTCTTTCAATTTCACAATGGTATATTTCATTGCTACTTTTAATTATTTACACTTTCGCTATTCTAATGGTTTGCTCTGTAATATTTTGCCTCTGGTTTGGGTTGTAGTTGAAATGAATTTTGTATCAGCCCAGTTACACATTTAATAAATCATACCTACAAATATATAGAGATTTTTCTTTACTTCGCTCCCTGATTCCTGTCCCATTTCTTATATCACTCCCATACCTCTGCATATTTCTCACTCCTGTTATATTAGTACCTAATAGTGGATGTTGGCATTTATTTAACTATTTAATACTTTGCATATAGGGCAAAGATAGTTGATCTGAGCATCACTTGATGAACTGTTAAGGTTCTAATGTTTGCCCTAGCTGTCAAATAAACTTTATAATGACTTTTGTCTTATTGCTATTATTATTATTATTATTATTATTCATAAATAAATACTATTATTGTACTATTACCTTGTATGAAAACAAACTAATTTCCACATTCCTCACTGTCATGAACCAAAATGTGTAACATTGCTGCCAGGCAGATACTGCTGCTCTATAATATAAATGTATATCTTGCTCTTTGTTTAATTAGGTCTATATATCACAGGGCCAAAACATTTTCCTTGCCATTTTTGGCTCTCATGCTGACCTGAGATACTGCAAGTTATAGTATTGATTTGGCTAGCTTCTTACAGAAACTTGAATTTTCTGTAAGTAAACTGTTTTTTTGTTCTTTAGCCAAGACAGTGTTGCTAAAATTGGTAGCAAAAGCACTTGGAATCAGCTTTGGTGGGAGCTTGGGCTGTATTGTAAAAGTTCTTAGATGCGTTTTTATCTGGTTTGTACATAGATATTTTACTGTCTGGGTTGCTATCCTGATCTTTGTTTAATTAACTCTATACATACATCACTCACTGGTCCAAAACATTTTCCAGGCTATTTTGGCTCACATGCTGACCTGACACACTGTGAATAACAAGCTGTACTACCTGATTTGTCTGGCTTCTTATAGTGCCTTGAATTGTCTGTTAATAGGCTCATAAGTAATTGCTTGGCTAGCTGCTCTTCTGTTTTGCACTTCATTTAACTACTTTATCTGCTTATTTTTATGCTTTAAATCATTTTCAAGTACCCTGATGTTGTACTGTTTACTGATTGCTGAGAACTGCACTATTGAGAAACTTTACTGGCAGTGTTGCTGTGTAATTTCTTACTTTGTATTTTTGTTAGTACTTAATCATTGTATTCCTGTAACTTTGGCCCTGCTAACGGCATTCTATACAGTTTCCTATTTTAAGTGCCTGCATAAGTTTGTTGTGTTTGCAAGGCTCTTGGCTGATTCCCACAGAGGTCAACAATGCTTGATGCCCACGCCTGTGTCTCTGAAATGATTTCCTTGCATCTCATGACATCCAGACACAAGCTAAGTGCTTGTATTTAAAAACTCCACAGATCAACTACTGCTTCTTGTTTTATATGTACAGTTATTTGTATTTAAAGCTGAAATTACTGCATTTGCTCAAACTGTCTTGCAATTGGTCTGATTGACTTAATATCTCCTTGTCTAGCTGCGCCCATCCTGGTCTACTTACACCAAATAAACACTGAAAAAGCGCCTCTGCTACAGAGGCGCCCTAGGCGGCCACCTAGTTGGCCTATGCCTAAGGCCGGCTATGACTGTACAAACATGTAAATGGTCATATAGAGGCTGCCGTACCTGTGCTTGCAAAAAGTCAGCTCAAAACAAACCCCAGAAACAAACCACACTGATGGACTCCTAATCTTAAAAAGATATATAACAAAAGGAAAAACTTCATGACCAAAGTCAGAAAGAGCAACTCTCACAATGGCAAGAGCTCACTAATTAAACTAAACAGGAAACTAATATGACTAATTAAGTTGAACAAGGCTAATTACAAGGTCAAGATAGCTTCTCAGGCTAAAGAAAACCACAAGTATCACCTTCACACAGCAGAGTGATGTAGCAAATCTGCTGGCTGATAAATTTAACTCAAACTTACCCACATTCCCCCATGCCACCACTTGTGAAATTCTTACCAACATAACTCACCAGCCAATGGATGAAAGGAAAACTGGATACCACCTACCTCGACCTGGCCAAGCCATTCAATACAATACCCACCTCAGGTATTGTGGCCAAGCTCACCAAATGAGGCATAAATCCCTACAAAACTTGCTGAATTGTGAGTTGGCTCACATATAGGCCCCAAGAAATCAGGATTGGTGAGACCACCTCCAACAAGAGGTAGGTCATTAGCAGAGTACCACAGGGCTCTGTGCTGGGCCCACTCCTGTTTGGCATCTACTTCTCGCTGGTCAAGTTAATGTCAAGGGGCTCTGGCTCACCAAGTTTGCAGATGACTGCAAATTGGGTGCTATCATAAATTCCCCCCATGACACTAACAACAAGAGGGTCTAATGCAGACAAATGACTGGTGCCAAAGTCATGGATTAAAACTCAGTGCAAAGAAGCACATTTAGGAAAATGTCCACCCAGGCAAATTACTCCATTGAGAAGATGCCCCTATGAGTTGACATATTAATTAGAGATCTAGGAACATATGTAGTCAGTAATTTGTCTAGCCTTTGACCAAAACATAATTGAGGTAGTAAGAAAATCATTCTGTGTTGCCCACCTTATAAGTAAGGGTATGACATCCAGGTCAAAGGAAATTATTGTACTAATCTATCCAGCCCATATCAGACCCATAATTGAGTATAATGCCCCCTTTGGCATGTACCTGACTAGGCATATGCAACAGCTGGAATACCCACAGAAGTCCCTCACCAAAATAATCCAGGGTATTAACATGTTGCCTTATACAGACTGCCTTAGAGCCCTATCTCTATCTTCAGTCTCCTACAGGTTGTTTAGAGACAATCTGTGCTTGGCATAAGGCATCATTTGATACAGCCCAGATGGAGCTTTTTCACATCCACAAAGCAAGCAGAACCAAAAATACTAGATCCAGGGATTTGAACTTCCCTTGTGACTTAAATAAAACATGCTGGTGAGACACATACGTAGCTCAAAGGATCTCCATTCCTGTGAAAAAGAGTCCGTCCCTAACCCTATTCAAATGTAACCTTGACAGTGGATGGGAAAATGAAAATTCATCCCCAGGCTGGCCCCATGTCTCTTACAGACAAAGACCGATAGCAAAATTCTCTAACTAATATTGAATGAGTAATGATAAATTCATCCCTGGGCTGGCCCCATTTTTTTTTTACAGACAAAGGCCAACAGTAAACATTCTCTAACTAGCATACCTTCTCCACATAATGTTTTAGCAACCTCCTAACTAACAGACATTTTCTAGCAGACATCGCCCTCTAATTAAGATGCACATGTTACAAGGGGACACAATCAGGCTAGTTTGTGTGCTAGACTTATAAAGGCCCTGGTGGTTATTAGCCTTGTATGCACTAATGAACCTATGAATCCTCCTGAACCAGTCTCTGTCAAATGAAGTAATCCAGCAATCCATATGGTTCTGTAATATTGTTTTAACATTCCTGGTACCTTTTGGTGACTGCCTAACAACTGAGAGGGTAATGCATGATACACCCCCTCCCTCCTGCCTCAGCCATTCAGGTTCCATTTCTGTGTACTGCACCCAACCCTCTCTCAACATATTTTTTTAACCTGTGGCAAACAGTTGCTACAGTTTATACCCTGCCAGAACAGAGCACTACAATGCTTATACCTTAGTTAAAAAAAATCTCCTTTTAAACTGTAGCAAACTGCTTTCTACAAATGTTGCAAACAGTTGTTATAGTGTACACATTGCTAGCACAGAGTGCTACGGCGGTCATGTTTCAGTTTAAAAAAAATCGTTTTTTTAAACTGTAGCAAACTACTTGCTACAAATGTAGAAAACAGGTACTACAGTTTATATCCTGCCTGCACAGAACTAAGATTGTTAACATGATTAAGTGAACCAACAAGGAGAGCACCAAACAGCTTACCATACCAGTCAAAGCAGAGATGCCCATCTGCAACAGATCTGTTTTGCATGTGAGCTGACCTCTGTGGAACTGGCTACTCCTTGATGTGGTACATAGGCTTATCAGCATAACATTCTACTAAATGACAGTTAAGTATGGGTGGGGACATCTGTGAGACTGCTCATCTTGTGGAATACATGTTTCTTGCAATGTAATACTTAACTAAATGGGGGTACATTAGAACACCCCAAACAGGAGGTGGTATGATAGTATTATGTAGTGAGTTAATATACAACCAAAAAAACAACTGATTTAGCATTGAATAACCATGTACTGGCTTGGAGGTGGGTTGTCATTTATAGGTAGGGCAGCAGGAAAGACTGCAGGTGGATAGAGCACCACTATTGCAGGGAGGCAGTGGTGTGGGACTTTACAGTACAATTTGAGAAAAAACAGGCTTCACCCTGGACTGGAACCCTTGTCTTCATCCTCAGTGTTGCATCGGCTCCTGACAGAGGATCTGTGCCTTGCTTACCATGCCCTCAGGGATCCTGCTATATTTGGCATCCTTCTTCTCAACAAGTGAAATAGTGCAGCCAACACTAGAACAACAGTACTTAACCTACATTAGGAAATAAATTAGATGGAGGGACAGTTCCATCACCCAGCACTTCTTGTATTCTGCAATAAGGATCTCCCCTTACAGGTCAAGCAATGTGATTCCCTAGTGCCCTTCAAACATAGCTTACACAACTAGATAAGTACCCTTAAATTTACTCTGGGACTTACAGGCCTTGCTCTTCTTGGAAGGAGTACTACAGCCTGATGGTCATTAGTGACATGTCACACTTGGCCTCTGGTCAAACTGGCTTATATATCCTATGATACTATAAAGCTTTTGGCATGGGTTGCAGCTAGTAAGGGTGTAATAGGATTGACCGAATGTCACATTAAACAAATAAAAAAATGAAGTAAAGCAGGTATCTGTTTGTAGCCTTAATGATGTTTTGCACTTGGTGGATTTTATTTTCACTGTTCTTATTACTACAACTTTGGCTTTCCAGAAGGATTGTATTAGTAAATCCAACCCATAGATTTATGTGGCAATCTGTGTACCTACCCATATCTCCCCTGCATTGTCTGTGTTTCTCAGATATAGGTTTCATGCTGTACATTGTATAAGTATTTGAGTATTGTCAGCATGATGTGTTATTTTCTCATAATCCACTTACCAAAGAAAATGAAATAAGCCACAAATACTTAAAGTTACTGCTGCAGACCCAAAGTCAAACTCGATCAAAGTAGACAAAACTGTTTTAATATAAAGCGCTTTTCATCTCACTTAATAGTGGGACTTCTTCAGATAAAAACATCACAAACAAGCATTTAAGTATATCCTTATTTCCTGTCATACACCAATCAAAAATACGTTCTACTTAACCTCGTTACAATTAACCCTACAAAAAGTGATGGGGGATTGTACCATTGCTTACAATTGTAATACAAGTTAAAGTGGTGTTATGCTTTGAGTAAGGCATTACAAGGGATGAAAGGGTTAATTGTAACAAGGTTAAGTAGAAGGTATTTCTGATTGGTGTATGACAGGAAATAAGGATGTGCTTAAATGTTTGTTTGTAACAATGTTTTTATCTGAAGAAATCCCACTATTAAGTGAGACGAAAAGCGGTTTATATTAAAACAGTTTTGTCTACCTTGATCGAGTTTGACTTTGGGTCTGCAGCAGTAACTTTGAGTATTTGTGGCTTATTTTCTCATAATATTATTGCTAATTACTTACTGTAGCTATGTCTTTAAACAAGTCATTAATTTTGATGGTTTTCTAATATTAAAGGGTAGTAGAGAAAACACTCTTAATGTTTTAAAAATGTTTATACTTTCTTTGTGCTAGGCTGACCTTGAAGTAAAGTAAGGGGATATAAAGGGGCTGAACCTCTCCCCCTGCAAAAATGGTTGTTTTGTGTTGTTTTACAATTTTGTATAAATGTCTGGGGTTAAAATGTACCTTAGTTACCATCTTTCACCTAAAAATGTAGAAGTTATGTTGTGTACAGAGTTTATACATTTCACAACAAAAAGGAAATAAAAAGGAAAAGTCCTTTACACTCACACTCAGAAGGATTGACAGAGAGATTATATATACTAATAAATGTGGATATATAGATAAATAAATACGTGTGTGTGTGTGTGTGTGTGTGTGTGTGTGTGTGTGTGTGTGTGTGTGTGTATATATATATATATATATATATATATATATATATGTGTGTGTGTGTGTGTGTGTGTGTGTTTTCATTTCAATTATTTAGCACTTGAAGAATATATTAATTTAAAAAAGCCAAGTGACTATGACAAAAGTTAGACAGCAACAATTAATTTCTCCTATTCCTACATTAGCAGACAAGATGAACAGCTGATGTTTAGATGCAGTGGTTAACAGATAGATATGCAGATGAAAGACTTCTTTATCTAGGCAGAAGAAATCTATAGTACTGCTGATATACACTATTAAACTCACAAAACATTTAAAAGATTTACAAATTGATGAGAATAACTACTGTGCAAATTAGGAATACACTTCCATAACTAGTGCTGTGGTCTCCTTTCCAAAGGCAACTTCTGGTGGTCTGATAAAGCACATATTGCTGAGTGCTATATTTAAAATTTGAGGTCAAAGTGTTAGAATGGTGTACCCTAACTAAATCTGAAGCAATGTTTTGAGATGTAGTATAATAAACAGATGAGTTATAGTGTAATATTTGAAAATTTCATGTATTCCTGGGCTGAGCTTAAAAATAATCCAGTAGGATCAGTGCTCGACCCTGTTCAATGAACATATATGATCAAACGAACAAATAAATTAAGTAAATAATAAGCAATTAAAGACTTCTTGTTCTGAAACTGAAATGAATATTGAGCTTAAGAAGTGTACTTGGAATATGATTCAGTGCTCAATAAACATAATTTACATGTTTCTAAAAAATATTTTTTCAATAAACAAATCAAATAAAAAATCGATTCTCATCTTCTTCAAAAAATATCACTGTGCACTGAAACAATGCTATCTGTTGGTGGCCAATCACAAATCATTGTCCCCACAATGCAAAATACATAAGTGTAGTCCTGATTATTATTTATATTATTATGGACCTCATAAACAAGGACATAGGCAATCTCCAAGCATTTGACTCCACCCAGTTCGGGTTTGTCAAGGGCAGATCTTGCCTGCTGAACATGGTTAACTTTTTTGAGATGGTCACCAAGGCATTGGATGAGGGAAAGTCAATACACACAGCTTACCTTGACTTGGCCAAAGCCTTTGACACAATCCCCCACTCGGGCATCATTGAAAAGCTAACAGAATTTGGTGCAAATCCCTATCTCATCAGGTCGGTGGCCAACTGGCTCAGTGATAGGACCCACAAGGTCAAAATAGGTGCCACTACCTCTGATAGCAGACCTCTCACTACTGGTGTCCCCCAGGGATCTGTCCTGGGACCACTATTGTTTGGTATCTACTTCTCAGAGGTCCAGGCAAAGACAAAAGGCCTGTGGCTGACCAAGTTTACAGATGACTGTAAGTTGGGTGCTGTCACTGACTCCCCAAATGATGTTAACATACTTCAAGAGAGTCTCACAGCAACAAATGACTGGTGCCAAAGTCATGGCCTTAAGTTAAATGCAAAAAAATGTATTATCATACAATTCAGCAAAAACACAACCCCTACTGATTACCACATCAGCAGCAGCCCCCTAAGCACACAACCTGTGGAGAGAGACCTTGGTACACAAGTTGACAACAATTTCACATTTGACCATCATGTAGCGGCAGTGGCCAGAAAAGACTTTTACCTGGTTCATCTCATAAGTAAAAGGATTGCATCCAGACAAAAATGAGGTTAGTACCTCTCTGTACTCCTCCCTCATTAGGCCAATAATTGAGTACAACACCCCGTTTGGTATGTACTTCTGCAAACACCTGCACCAACAGGAAAGGCCACAGAAATACCTCACAAAGAGAATCCATAGCTTCCAACACCTGTCCTATGTGGACAGGCTCAAATCACTCACTCTACTCTGTATCATACAGATTGGTCAGTGGTGACCTGTGTCTCGCCTACAAGGCAATCACAGACCCTGCTCTACTACAGATGCTCCATATCCGTAAGTCTAACTCCTCACATAGTACCCAATCAAAAGGCTTAAATCTAATATGTGACATTAACAAAACCTGTTGGAAAGACAGGTTTGTCTCCCACAGGCTCCCCCGTCTCTGGAATACACACCCCATACACATCAAGCAAAGTATGTCGCTGACAAGCGCAACCTTGATGAGTGGATGGGCAAATACAAATTTTTCCCAGGGGTTCCACCTGTGTCCCTCATTGACAGGGGTGACAGGTGCTGATTGTGGTTTCTTTTTGGGGGATAAACTCTTGGCTAGGCTTGTAAGGGCCCCAGAGCCATTAGCCTAGTAATCTCCTATGATCCTATGATCCTGTGATGCAGATGCACTGACATCTTCCAAGGATAAAGTGGAAGGAACAAGAACATATCTGTTCTGGAAGGTAGTATAATCCTTTTTGTAAAGCCAGCCAGCATCAGGTCCCAGGCAGCTGTCTGTGTCCAGCACTGCACACTTGAGTTTATGTCTATATGACCAGTATAATATCTGTCATCAGGAAAAGCCACATACCAATAGCCAGTAACAATGGGTTGCACATTAAGAATTAACAGGAGGTTAAATGGTCCAAGTACTGAGTTCTGCAGCACATCTGCGGTGGTGCAGTGGTAGCATTGTTGCCTCACAGCAAGAGGTTCTCCCGTTCGATTCTCGGCTGGAGTGCAGGGAGTGCCTTCTGTGTGGAGTCTGAATGTCCTCCCCGCAGTTGGGTGGGCGTTCGAAAGACATACGTAAATGGGCGTGTCTTTGTTGAAGGTTGAATGTCGAGCTGGCACCTCGGCATTCATGAAAATCTACTGCCAATCATTAGCGGACTGGAGTTCCACTGTGGCGGCCCCTAACCGGGAAAAGCCGACAGACAACAACAACAACTGAGTTCTGCAGCACTCTACAATTTAGTGACATGTTACTAGATTTATTACTATTTAGTACAGAACAGCAAGTCCTGATAGACAAATACATCTATACTCACCTAGCCAAGGGGACAGAAATGAAAAGGCCATTCAGTCTTCTAAATATAACAGAATGTTCAAGTACATAAAATGCATTTCAAGATCCAGACTCATTTATGGATGTTGGGTAGGGCAGAGCACTAATCACAACAGACTAGTTTTCAGACTCAGTCTGGGGAAGAAATAAAAACATGGAGATGATGCAATGGTCTATTACATAAACAATAAGAAATTTCCAAGTTAGATTATCTGACTGCAGTGAGACACTTACAAAAGCATGTGCAAGTGTCTCGTGCTCATCTCTTCATATTCCAGTACTTTTTGTGAGTACTTTTTGTGTAACTGGTACTTATTGGAGCAGATAGAGTTGTATGCAGTAAAGTTATCATTGGGTCTTTCTAATCACAACTCACGAATATGTTCTCCACATGGATGTCAAGAAAGTCACCTCTTGAGCTTCCTTATGTTCCTCCCTCAAGGTGAACTTGGCATCAATAACCATTTTGTTATCAGTGTCAGTGACCTACTCATAATCATCTGTGTTAATATGTCACTACTGATTTTACTAGTGTTAGCTGTTTATGTAATGTCATCACCCCAGATAAAGCCATTACTAATATTTTATGTTAACCTCCTTGACATCTTCTTATAACGGGGGGGGGGTGCATGCACATGCAAGCGTGTGTGCATATATATGGTGTGTGCGAATGTGTGTTGTTGTTCTTTTCGGCTTTTCCTGGTTAGGGGTCGCCACAGCAGAACTCCAGTCCGCTAATGATTGGCAGTTGATTTTTATGGTGCAGAGTTGCCAGCCCGACGCCCAACCTTCAGCGAAGGCACGCCCATTCACGCACATCTTTTGGAGGTCACTCAACCACAGGGAAGACATGCAGACTCCACACAGAAGGCACTCCAGCTGAGAATCGAACAGGAGAACCTCTTGCTGTGAGGCAACAATGCTTCCGCTGTACCACCGCAGCTTCTATGAATCCAGAAATGATAGCTGCTGCTTTTAGCATTCACTTCCTCTGCAAATTAATTGTCTCCTCTTTATTTATTTAGTTAGTTACACTTCATTGATAGGGTTAGTCCCAATATGCAAGTGTCCCCTTTTCAGGGGTGAGCCGTGGTGACTAGGGGAAATTTGGCCATAGCACCAAGAAGCATTCCCTACTTTTTTTTTCAATAAATATCATGGGATCTTTTACATCCATCTGAGCTACTACCAACTCAGGGAGACAGAATCTCAGCTTAATATCTCCTTCAAACTGTGGCATACTCAAGAGCACAGCACCCCCTTACCCTGCTCTGCAGCATCAGTATTGGTCATTTAATCCAAGTATCTGCTATGGTAACCATAATGGTTCATTTCAATGCTGCTGATAATGCTAACTCCATGTTAGTATAATCTCTATGTCGATACTATGTTGCTAATAATCCTACCTCCATGTTAGTATAATCTCTGTGTTGATACTATGTTGCTGATAATGCTACTTCCATGTTAGTATAATCTCTATGTTGATACAATGTTGCTGATAATGCTACGTCCATGTTAGTATAATCTCTATGTTGATACTATGTTGCTGATAATGCTACCTCCATGTTAATATAATCTCTAAGTCTATACTATCTGTCATTCAGTGTTGATTACATTTTTAGTGTTATTCTGCACCTAGCATTGTCGCTTGCCATTTTTTCTCAGCTTTTATACTTTCTGATATTGCTACACAGTCCAATTATGATATACAGGTTTATATAATTTGAATCATATTTTATGTAGTCTAGTCTTATTTCAGTTTCATGTTACAATATGTACGTTCCTTTTTCTCTGCCTCTGGTATGTGCCATGATTGAAAATGGTTGTAGGAACAGCCTGCCTGCTGAATTATCAAATATTTAAAAATACTGCACAGGATGAGTTATTACTGATATCTGCAAGAACTTCCCCATTTATGCAATAGCTTTCAACTGAGGCTGCTTTTGATGAAAAGACTCTGGGTGAGACTCATAAACATGGTATAACAACTGTGTACATCTAATGTTCACAAAGAAGGACCCTAGAAAGCCCAATGAGAAGAAAAGACAACAGAGTCACACAACAGGTGCTCTAATGAGAGCTACCTAGGCTGACGCAAGATGACTCTTATGTAGATCAGGAAGGAAGCATATGCAACAGCACCATTACAGTTCAGTGACAGGTAGATGGAGCACTAGAACCATCAAGAGACACTGCATCATAATGCTGAAAGCAATGCCCACTGACTAGAAAGAAGATACTGCTCAACTATCAGAAATCTAGACACAATTATCATGATAAACAATGGTAGCAAAATATGCATGAATAGCCTCCACAGGACATATCATGTGCGCAGCAATGAAAAGTCACACACCTCTGGCATAATTATGAATGCTACACTCACAATACATTTGTGCAGTCATTGCATTAAATAGACTTGTATATGAGTGCATGGTACAAACAATGCCCACTGACAATATAATCAAAGCTTAGGAAATGGCATAGTGCACAGCAGTCATGCCATTACAAAAAGGGCTGGCATCCTCTACATTTTCTACATATGCCATACATCATTCAGTTCAGGCCCACATAGATTCATAACGTTGCCATTGCAGGCCAACCATATAACAGGCTAAACCTAAAACTGGACAGTATTGAACAGTGGACTTCTCAGTTAATAAGTATAAATAAATAAATAAACCCACAGAGGGCAAAGATCTACCCTGGAATGTACAAGTAAGACTAATGTAGAGCACATATTTTCTGTATCATGTCCCTCATTACTGTATAGAAGGAAGTACAGCCTGTCCACACTGTGACTTTCACAATCACAGGGCAACAGACTGAGCTAATGAAACACACAAACATTATTAACAATGTGAACATTTTTCAATTTGTGACCTTACTATGGGTGTGTGTGTGTGTGTGTGTGTGTGTGTGTGTGTGTGTGTGTGTGTGTGTGTGTGTGTGTGTGTTCACAACAACAAAAGTGACAAGAGGTGTGAATGACACTGAATCATACATAGTATTCAGACGGAACACTCTCTACTCCATCTTGTGCCACTCTGGACCAATGTGCTACAAGCATCCATCACCAGACTGCACTGAACAAACCATCAAGCAACTGCCAGTCAGGCAAGGTACATGCAATCACCCTATATAATCTCAGCACCATCTGTACCATAAACACAAAGCATTTTGTTTATTTCATTTGAATTTGTTGACTGGGTAGAGTCATGAACAGAACAGACCACTTCCAGTCTCGGCCAGGCAATGCAAACAGAAATGCAAAGCAAATAAGGGCACTGCAATAAGTAGAACACATAAGTAGTTGGTGTACAGATGGTTATTACAAAGCCATAGGCAGTCATGTAGCAGCAAGTGAAACATTAAAGACAGCATGCAATGAATTAATGGTACAGTTCTAGTAAATATTTACAATAAGGACAGTATTTCTCAGTATAAAAAATACTGAAGGCAAATGAAGGAGAGTGGTATAAGATTCTACAGCTAGTTGAAATTATTAAGGAAAAAGTTTTATTAAAGGAAGAAGAAAATGTTAGATTTTTATTTAGTTTGTATCGTCTGTCCAGTTTGAGGACAGCTGCATTTTTAAAGGCAGGTTCATAGATAAGTACTTAGCTAATTGCCCTTGCAAGCATAGCCAATTATCCCTTGTGAGACTCAAACCCTGCACCCTGTGGTTATAAGGCAAACACCTTAACCATAAGGCCACCCTCCCAACACCCTAGTGGTAGTCTTTCAACTGGTTAATGAATTTTGTATACAATAAAATGTTCATGAGATGAGAAGGGAGTGATTCCTAGAGGTTTGGGACCTGGTACAGAGAAACTGTACCTAGTGCTCTGAAACTCAGATTTAAGGGATTTCAGTAAAGCTCCATTGCAGTTTTCCCTTATGAGACTGCAGAAGTATATTATTAGGATATATTTAACAGCTAAGGGAGTGAAAGCATTTGTTTGTAAGAGTTTACATAACTAAAAAAGTAGTATGAGCATGCTCATGTTATACTCAGTACAGTGCTATTATATCCTGTCTAGGAACTTAGGATCATGTTGAATATGTCAATGTGCAGTTTGTACATGCTGTGTCTCCTACACTGTGTACGCCATGCACCTAGGTGTTCTGAGGGTACAAAGTCTGCCCTAGGTGGGTTCCCACCATGTGCTGTGTGTCTTAGTGCTATGTCATGTATTAGATGCACATCTGGCTCATACCCAGGCACTCATGATGTTATTGAAATAAGTGGTGTACAACCTGCTCCTGCTATCCACCTACAGGTCTATGCTATGCTTCCCAAGTACTCATAGTATCCTCTACATACTATGTATACAGCCTGCTCATGCCCCGTGCTCTACACATCTGCTCTGTGATGTCCTTTCACTAAGCTAGCAACAGACCTACTTGGTGTACAGACTGCTCTTGCTGTATAACCTAGACTTACAATATATGATGCCTACACACGCACTTCATTTGGCTGGGCTATGCCTAACTTTATGTGCAACTTACCCATTCTTTCACCTCTAGTAATTTGGTGCCCGTAGCCCCTATGTGTGTAGGCATACTATGGACAGAAATGAATGGCATGCCAAGCTCCTACTTATTACACTACCCAGTACTAACTGGTATAATTACTAGGGGGCACTAAATTAGTAATTCTGAATCCCTTGTTTGCTCCTCTTCTATGAAGCATTTTCTATGGTGCCTCTGGTAATTAGTGTAGTGAATGTCTACAAACTGAGTTGTTTGTTGTTCTGCTTAGCTCTACAAAGCAGAGTTCATGGATTCATGGCACACAACCTCTATCTTTCCAAAGCTGAGAATAAGTAAACAGGCAATGGTTTTGATATGGCAATATACAGAGAAGAAACCTTCTATTACTTAGTAGCTTGTTTTAATGTATGCTAAATATGGCTACTAAGAATGTCATATGGGTAAACTGCTATAAAAACATACATGGGTGCTTACGCTTTATATATATATATATATATATATATATATATATATATATATATATATATATATATATATATATATATATATATATATATATATATATATATATATATATATTCCATTTGGAATCTCGAAATACTGATTCAGTATTTCGAGACCAAACTGTCGAATCTGCGGTTGCACAAAACTGCAGAATATTGAACCCAGAAATGTCGAACCCGCGGTACTGATGGCACGTTAGGTAAGTGTTATGTTTTTTAAGGGTTTTGGGGAGGGTGTGTGTGTATGTGAGTGTGTTGGGGAGTGTTAGGTGTGGGTTAGGGTAGGTAGGTAAGCGTGAGAGTGTGTCAGTGTTGAGAGTGGTGGTGTTTGTATGTATATGATATGTGTCTGTGCAAGTGGGGTGCAGAATGTGTGGTGGGTTTTCTGTCATTGGTGTTCAGTGTGGCCTAGTAGTTAGTATATATAAGTAGAGGGGGTGTGGAGGGAACAGCCCCCCACATGGGGGGGTGCAGGGGGGCTTGCCCCCCTTCTTATAGGAAGGGTAGGTGTGTGTGTTTGTTTTGTTGTGTTCGTGTGTGTTGTTTTGCTTTGTTGTAGCGGGAGGTAGGTGTATTTGTGTTTGTATGGGTGGTGTAGTGTTTTGTTGATGTTCGTGGTTTTGGTTTTCGGGTTTGTGAGTTTTCGGCTTTATAGTCTCGAGATACTGAAATTCGATATTTAATTATTTCGAGATTATAAAGTGAATCCATATATATATATATATATATATATATATATATATATATATATATATATATATATATATATATATATATATATATATATATATATATATATATAAAGAGAGAGAGTATAAGGAGATGCGGTGCATGGTAAAGAGAGAGGTGGCGAAGGCTAAGGATAAGGCTTATGAAGAGTTGTATGAAAAGTTGGGCACTAAGGAGGGAGAAAAGGACCTGTACCAATTGGCTAGACAGAAGGACCGAGCTAGTAAAGATGTGCAGCAAGTAAGGGTGATAAAGGATAATGAGGGAAACATACTCACAAGTGAGGAGAGTGTGTTGAGCAGATGGAAAGAGTACTCTGAGGGGCTGTTGAATGAAGAGAATGAGAAGGACAGAAGTTTGGATGATGTGCAGATAGTGAATCATGAAGTGCAGTGGATTAGCAAGGTGGAAGTAAGGATAGCTATGAAGAGGATGAAGAATGGAAAGGCTGTTGGTTCAGATGACATACCTGTGGAAGCATGGAGGTGTTTAGGTGAAATGGCAGTGGAGTTTTTATCTAGATTGTTTAATGAAATCTTGGAAAGTGAGAGTATGCCTGAGTAATGGAGAAAAAGTGTTTTGGTACCGATTTTTAAGAATAAGGGTGATGTGCAGAACTGTAGTAACTACAGAGGGATTAAATTGATCAGTCACAGCATGACGTTATGGGAAAGAGTAGTGGAAGCTAGGTTAAGAAGGGAGGTGATGATTAGTGATCAGCAGTATGGTTTCATGCCAGGAAAGAGCACTACAGATGCGATGTTTGCTCTGAGACCGTTGATGGAGAAATACAGAGAAGGTCAGAAGGAGTTACATTGTGTCTTTGTGGACTTAGAGAAAGCATTTGACAGGGTGCCTAGAGAGGAGTTGTGGTATTGTATGAGGAAGTTAGGAATGTCAGAGAAGTATGTAATAGCGTACGGGATATGTATGAGGGTAGTGTGACAGCAGTGAGGTCTGTGGTGGGAGTGACTGATGTGTTTAAAGTGGAGATGGGATTACATCAAGGATCAGCTCTGAGCCCTTTTTTATTTGCAATGGTGATGGACAGGTTGACAGATGAGATCAGACAGTAGTCCCAGTGGACTATGATGTTTGCAGATGACATTGTGATCTGAAGTAAGAGTAGGGAACAGGTGGAGGAGACCCTGGAGAGGTGGAAATATGCTCTAGAGAGAAGAGGAATGAAAGTCAGCAGGACTAAGACAGAATATATGTGTATGAATGAGAGGGAGGTTAGAGGAATGGTGAGGATGTAGGGAGTAGAGGTGGCGAAGGTGGATGAGTTTAAATACTTGGGATCAACAGTTCAGAGTAATGGTGAGTGTGCAAGAGAGGTGAAGAAGAGAGTACAAGCAGGATGGAGTGGGTGGAGATGAGTGTCAGGAGTGATTTGTGACAGACAACTACCAGTAAGAGTGAAAGGGAAGGTCTACAAGAGGGTAGTGAGACCAGCTATGTTATATGGGTTGGAGACAGTGGCATTGACAAAAAAGCAAGAGTTAGAGCGGGATGTGGCAGAGTTAAAGATATTATTATTTGCACTGGGTGTGACAAGGGTGGACAGGATTAGGAATAAGTATATTAGAAGGTCAGCCCAGGTTGGAAGGTTTAGAGGCAAAGCCAGAGAGGCAAGATTACGTTGGTTTGGACATGTGCTGCGGAGGGATGCAGAGTATATAGGGAAAAAAATGCTAAGGATGAAGCTGCCAAGTAACCAGAAAAGAGGAAGGCCTAAGATAAGATTTATGGATGTGGTGAGAGAGGACATGCAGGTGGTTGGCGTGACAGAGCAGGATGCAGAAGACAGGAAGAAATGGAAACAGATGATCTGCTGTGGCAACCCCTAATGGGAGCAGCTGAAAGAAGATATATAAATATATATATATATATATATATATATATATATATATATATATATATATATATATATATAATTATATATATATATATATATATATATATATATATATATATATATATATATATATTTTATATATTATATATATTTTATTTTATTTATTTACATAAATAAAAAATTAAAATAAAAAATATATATATATATATATATATATATATATGTGTGTGTGTGTGTGTGTGTGTGTTTGTGTGTGCTTATTAGTCTAATGACCCCAAGGGGCCTTTTTTAAGGTTAACCATGCTTCCCAATTGTGTTTGTTAAAAACCTTAACCATAATGCCAACCCCCACCCCCACCCGTCAAGAGACCTACGTAAGAGAAACACAGAAGCAGCCTACATTTTAACAGCTTACTAAAGACTATTGCCCAAGGTCACATTACTCACACTCTTTTACGCTACTGCTCTTAAAGGAATACTACACTAATCACATTAACTATATGTGGCACTCCCCTCTTCTGCTAAATATTTGCATCCCCATATCTTGGAAACTGTACAATCTGGACATAACGTGCTGGATCATTTTTGTTTAGCCAGACCACACAATAGCAAAAGATTCCTTTTTAAGTATTTGCTTACTGAGATATTTACATAAATATTAAAAGTTATGTTTATTTGCATAATTAGCAATTTAATACTGAATATCTTTCAAGATATACAAATGACAGTGTCAATAATAATAGCAATTTTATTCCCCATCATCTAAGGTTTCACCTGATACCATGTAATAGTCTACAAGTCACTTGGTTTTCAAAGTAATATAAATATGGAAATACTGCTTATAGGTTCATAGATTTGCTCTAGACTATCAACCATCATGGTTTTTATAAGCCTAGCCATGCAACCCAACCTAGTTTTGTCCTCAAATACATTGGGAGTCTATATTGTAAAAGTATGTAAGTAAGGAGGTAGCTAAGGGTTATGTGGAGAGGGTATATTAGTTTGGGATTAGTCTGCCTCTGGCCATCAGAGACAAGGGGATCAAACCCAGGGTGAATGTATGATTCCCCATCCAATAGTCAAGGTTTTGCTTGAAGATTATAAGGGATGAACTGTGCTTCAGGTGGATGGGGAGCCTGTTTCATAGTACAGGGATCTTTTGAGGCACACACTGGTCTCTCCAGCATGTTTTATTTATGTTGCAGGCAAAGTTCAGGTCCTTGGATCTTGTATTCCTGCTTCTGTTTGATTTGCAGATCTCCAGGAGGTCCATTAGAGCTGGACCTGAGAATGCCTAATATGCCAGGCAAAGATCACCTGTCAGTAATCTGCAAGAGACTGAGTAAAGAGATAGGTCCTTAAGTTGATCTTTGTAGGACAGAGTATTCATACCCTGGATTCTTCTGGTGAGGAAACCTTTGACGGGATTCCAACTGTTCAGGTGCCTGGTTAGGTACATGCCAAAGTTGCCATTGTGTCTATGACTAGTCTGATAAGGGCTGAGTAGAGTGGCACTATAACTTCCTTGGACCTGGATGCCATACCCTTGCTTATGTGTTTGACAACATAGAATGATTTTCTTACAAGTTTGACTAGATGTTCGTTGAAGGCCAAATAACTATCAACATATGTCCCCAAATCCCTAACTACCAGAGTAATTAGCTTGGGTGGATGACTTCCAAAGAGCACTATAATGCATTTCTTTGTAATGAGTTTAATCAGTGGATCTGACACGAATCATTTGTTTGTGTCAGGACCTCTTGTAAGATGTTGTGTCATGGGGGGAATCTATGATAGCTCCCAAGTTAACAGTCATCTGTGAACTTGGCAAGCCAGAGGCTTCAACATTAGCCTTGACTTCTGAGAAGTAGTTGCCAATCAGGAGCAGGCCCATCACAGAGCCCTGTGGTACCCCACTGGTGACCAGTCTCCTGGTAGAAGTCTCACCATTTTTGACTTTTTGGGTCTTGACAGTGAGCCAGATAGCAATCCAGTGAGTTATGTAGGGATGTAAGCCGAGTTTGTCAACAATACCCGAGTTGGATATTATATCAAATACCTTGGCAAGGTCAAGGTAGGTGGTGGGCATCATTTTTCCCCTCATCCATATCCTTGGTGACCCTCTCAAAGAAGTCTACCAGGTTAAGTAGGCAAACACTTTCCTTGGCAAAACCAAAATGGGATGGGTCTAGTGTGTGTATGTAGTTTTCCAACATCCTTGTTGATCATCTCTATGATAATTTGTTCCATGGCTTTGCATACTGGACTTGTCAGACTGATGGATTTGTAGTTCCTGAGTTTGACTGATAGTCTACTCTTGAAGAGAGAGAGAGAGATGACCATTGCAGCCCTCCATTCACTCAGTACATAACCGGTTTTGAGGGTGTAGTTGGTCAGTGCCTCAAGTGAACCTGCTAGGTCATGTTTGAGACTATTTATGAGGCAACCAGGGATATAGTCCTGGTCCATTGAAGTAGTGTTTTTGGCCTTAGCAAGCACTGCCAAGACCTGCTACCTGTTGATAATTGAGGAGGATATGCTGGAAGGGATTTCACAAGGAGTAGTAGGAGAGGAGTTGAGGGGTGAAGTTAGATCTAAATTTATCAGCTAGAAGATTTATTATGACACCGTGGTCATTGAAGGTTATGCCACTTACCACCAGTTCTGCCCACATGTGTCTACTACCATTTAGAGTTCTGACATAGCTGAAGAAGGTTTCATGATTGTCCTTAGCCTGAAAGGCTATCCTGACCACATAACAGGCTTTGCTGGGCCTCATTAGACCTCTTAGCTTCTTGTTTATTTGAATAACAGGGCTGTTGCCTCTGTGAGAGTTGCTGCTTCTGATTTTGGCCATGACTTTTTTTCCTTTTGTTATATGCCCTGTTAAGGTTAGGATTCCACTAGTGGAGTTTGTTTTGGGTGTCAGATCTGTGTTTGCTTCTGGTACACACAGCAGACTCAATGCAGCCATTTACGTGTTTGTACAGGGTTTCTGTGGAAACTTCTGCATGGGCAGCTGAGTTCATGGGATTTGGGGGAGTCTTGAATTTTGACAAATAATCACTTTACAGGATATACTCAGAATTAGAATAGTTCCTAATCTCTCTCTGTTCCTTATCTTTATTATTATTCACAAATGAGTACCAATGTCTCCACTACAGTCAAAACAGTGTTATTATACATGCACAGTGACATTATTTTTCTCACTCCAGGTATGACATTTCACTCCTTACTGTATATTAAATAACATAATGTTTTCTTAGCTGATAAATTAAAAATGATTTTTTCTTATGATATAATGGTAACACAATACAGAAAAATTCTGTATATAGGCTATATTCTGCTACCCTGAGCTGAAGCTGTATACTCACACCTAATGGAATCCGAGTATAACAAATGGCATCCTTGCACTTTCTAATGGCTATGAACACCTAGTTGTGGAGACTATCAAAACACGTTATATGTCTCTGAATAGTATGATATTGTCTTTCAAATGCTGTTTGGACAATAAATCTGGATATTCGGTTATAAAGTGTAATTGGGTTGTACATTTAGATGCAAAGGTAACAGAACATATACAGAACGAATTTCTAAATGCCAAGTCAAAATTACTGGCAATGATTTCCCTTTCTTTTTTTCTGTAATACCTTCTCAAATGCTTGAAAACAACTTTTTCAAGAGTAAATAATAGTGGTTTTCATTATTACATAAAAATATATTTATGATTTTATATACTACATATTTGCCTCCTGTGAGGAAAAACAAACGTGCATATTTGCTATGAACTGAATCTAAGGACATCTGTGTTAGGGACACTGCAAAATAATAATTATGAAAGAACTCAAAAGTCAAAACTTGGATTGTGCCTTCTGAGTGCTTCTGAAAATGCAATCACTACCCTCAGCTTCTTTTGCATACTCGGGATTTGTCCCTTCTAGGAGGATACCCTGCTTAGTCTGAATGTGAAGTAATCACACAAATCTAATGATGATGTTGCTTTGGGACAACTGTTACCACCAACAAACCATATCAAGAATCATTTACAATTGATCCTAAAACTGGGAGTGTGAAAAGTTATGCTTATTTGCATAATTAGCAATTTAACACTGAATATTTGTCTGGCTGACAGCAGCATGAGGGAGATACTGTTGAAACATTAATTGCTGCCTTTTCTCCACTGTTGTACTGTTGTGTGACTGCAGAATTGGAGTCTATAAGTGGAGCACGCCCCTGCAAAAAAGCCTTTTGTGTTGTTCACTAAAAGTGGCTTTCAGTAATTACTTTTCAAGCTGTTGTCCATTGGATACATACTGTTTGATGGATAATCATGAATCCCCATAACTTCTCTTTGCTTTCATATATCTCCTGTTCCTTAAACATGACAGACACATTATATACACTTCTGTTGTTTTGTTGAGAGGAAAATAAAAAACATGCCACAGTAATGTATTTCATCTTGCTGATATTTACCACACGCACACACACACACACACACACACACACACACACACACACACACACACACACACACACACTGTGTTCATAAAAAAACATAATTTTTATTAAAACAGTGACAATGTAACTATGCAATGCTTTCACTTATAGGATATCTCCTTATTACTACCTGAAAAGATAGCCACCTTCTATGTACACCTCTGATATTTGCTTCAGAGGTATGTGAAAAAGACAATGACCACAATAAAGGATTCCAACCTGCTGCTACTGAATACATATACAGCCCCCTCTCCCCCAAACTAGCTATGCCAGTGCATCACTTGTAACTAATCAATGAGTTTATCATTAAAGTATTAGGTGATTGTGATTGACTTACTTATTCATTTGTTACGGTAACCACTGGGATATGAACAACTCAATATTTTCTTGATCTGTAGGCCAAATACCATACTGCATAAAGTTCTAGAGATGTATTTCTAGCAAACGAGGTATGAAGGTAAATAAACCTGTGTACCATGCCTAAGACCTGCATAACAGATGATCTGCCAGCTATTCAAAATAGTTCTAACATTGTCAGTATCTGTAAGAGAAGAGAAAATGTAAATTTTTGGTTTCTGCCTTTCTCATTTCTGAGGCACATTTGGAGGAAAATAGCATTTTCAAAACAAGCTGCTTAAAGTACTTCTTCCTATGAATTGCTGTCCACAGTTATAACTAATGCCAAAAAAATTAATGCAAAAAAAAAAAAAAAAAGAAAAATGGATTTAGTACACCAGTAGGAGGTACATTGGCTGCAGATGAAGAAAATTACCATTCTTGGGGGCAGGGATCCCCCTGGAATTAAGATACCACATTTAAGATGTGATCTTTTGGATTTGTAAACTGCAATACAATTATCTTGGGCAAATTACTTGTACTAGTGGAGTCCAGACACTAAAAGAGATTGTCAAAGGTAAGTGACATCCTCCATTATTTGTTATTGTTAGTTAATTTCCCTACAGTCCATTGGCCTACATTCCTGAAGCTCTTCTTGAGTATATAATCATCTGCTCAGATGTGATATTACAGAAGTAACCTATGATTTAATTTAAGTAGAATCCAATTGGTATCTCTACAACTATTAAGAAAAGTATTATTTTAATACAAAATTATCCCAGCAATGAATAACATAAAGATGAAACACTTTAGACAGAAAATATGGGTTGAATGCAGCCTAAAGGTTATGGTTTGTTAAGTTCTCTTTAGCCTGTCACTACTCTTTAATTAACTTGTCATGAATCTTTTCATTATGGTTTGGATGTCTAATTTTATGGCTTAATATCATTAGTTATACACATCTTCTCATTTCTAAGTCTCAGCAGACATATTAAATGACACAAGCACTCGTGCAAACAAAACACACACATTTACTTCTCTGTATGCATCACCCTTTTCCTGTTACACAGAGAGGTCTACAGAGCAGCATATTGCTGTTCCCAAGCCTCACTTCTCTACAAGCAGTTAATTTTTTGTAAGCTGTTATTTTATAGTGTGACACAGTAATGCAAATGGTTAGTATTGCAGCTTCACAGCACTTCATTCGTTGGCTCTTTCCTTAACTGTGTTGCCTCCTTTGAGATGTCTGCAAGTATGACTTGTGTCAATGTTTTTTTTTATTTTGCTGGGTGCCTAATTTTCCTCTAACATTTATTTATTATTTTATTTCAGTTTGATGACTGGGGAAGTCCTCTGGGCCAAGAAGAAGAGAACATCCTAGATCCTCTGAACTGCAAATAAATATGCATGGTGTGTGTGTGTGTGTGTGTGTGTGTGTGTGTGTGTGTGTGTGTGTGTGTGTGTGTGTGTGTGTGTGTGTGTGTGTGTGTGTGTGTGCGTGTGAGTGTGTGTGTGTGTGTGTGTGTGTGTGTGTGTGTGTGTGTGTGTCCTGTCATGAACTGGCATCCCATCCAGGAATGCTGCTTTGTACCTGTTGTTTGCTTGAAGAGGCAATGGCTCATTATTACTCTCAATAGGATAAAGTGGATACTGGAAAATGAATGAATACATGAACTGATCATTCAATCATTGTGACTTATGCCCTGTTATAAAACAGCCTATGACAATGAAACTACATTTAATGTTGACAAATAATTACTTATAAAGTTAAATATTAATTTTATTGTTAGTAGTATGTTCATAGGTTCATGGGTGTGTACTAGGCCAACGGCCCTGAAGCCTTTACAAGCCTAACCCATAGACGTGCCCTGGCATCATGCTGCCATTAGTTCCCGGTGTCTCTATCAAGTAGAGCCACTGGATTGATCCCCGGGATGAACTGTCTATTTCCCATCCACTCATCAAGATTTCTCTTGAAAAGGGCCAGTGAGGTGCTCTGCTTGACATGTATGGGAAGTCTATTCCAGAGCATGGGCAGTCTCTGGGTTATGAACCTGTCCCTCCAGCATGTTCTGTTGACTGTGGTAATGAGGTTGAGGTCCCTAGAGCATGTGGTGTGGAGGGATTGGGATTTCTTTAGGTGTAACATTTCTAACAGGACTGGGTCAGACATGGCTTTGTAAGTCAAGCGGAGATCGCCTCTTAATAGACAATATGAGACAAAGAAAAGCTGGAATTTTTTGAGTCTGTCCATATAGGGCATGTGTTTAAGGCCTGGGATCCTCTTCATGGGGTACTTTTGTGGCCTTTCCAGCTGTTGCAGATGTTGTACCGATTTCTTCTACAGCAACAAATAACATAAATAAATGGTTCTGAAAATAAAATCTGGATGGGTTGAATGTGTTTTCCTGATATAAAACAGTGGTGAATTCAAAGTGAATACTCTGAGTTATGCCACCTATTCTTGTTGAAAAAAATCAGCACAAATACCCATAAAATATGTTGAAAGCTTAATTTTATTGGCAAAGTTATTCTTTTTGCTAGCGGATATCTTCCTCATGCTCACATCTGTCCATCATTAGAGGTACCAGACAATAATTAGGCTAGTACATATACAAGCTCTGCAAATCATATGATGCAACTTTGGATGACCTCACTTACTAATTAGACAGCAGAGTAGCAGTGGCAAAATAATGTCCATTTTAAACTTAAGGGTTTACAGTTAGGTTGTCATTGGGAAGATGGTGTATGGGTAGAAAGGAACCATAAGCTGAAGAAAAAGAAAAAAGTATGAAGTAAGGACATGAAATGTTAAAATGTGAGGGCTGGGCTGTGTTATGCACTGTTAGTGCACCATAGCATCAGGTATTATTTTCTGTTTTAACTGTTTAAAATTAATTTGTTTATCCATCTTTTATTGAATGGGATGTCTGGTTGAAGTGGGCTTGCTTTCAGCAGACATAGAAAGTATGCATCTCCAATAGACATATATTGAATAATATAACACAACATGCAAACTATATCCTTAAGTAGAAGACACGCTGTCAGTATGCATTTAACTACAATATATTAACTAATTTAGAAGGATTACACATTTTTCCCACATACTTGATAAGTGAAATGTAACTAATCAGTAATGTAAGGAATAATCACTTATGACATAATTAACAAAACACAAAATAAATAAAAATACTGTATGACAATGTAAGTAAAAATGTTTTTACAAATTATTTACTGGAACTTGCAAACATTAACTTATTTTTCATAGGTAAATACTAGGCTTGCTGCCCTTACAGGCCATGTAAAGCCTAGCCAATTTCCTTTAAAGAAGAGAATTAAACCCTGTACCTTGTGTTCATAAGGTAAACACTTTAACCATTATGCCAACCCCCAGTGAACATTCAGGTCAATAAAGCCAAGCCCCACAAGCTGTGGACATGCATGCTTTGGCCTTTTCAGCGGCCTCATCATCACAGCACAGCATAGGTGGGTTAAATGAAAAGATGGTAATCAAAAAATATAGAGCAGAATCACTGTTACAAAAGTAGCCACAATTTAATAATAAAAGAAAGAGATATAAAGGGATGAAAAAAGGAAACAGGGAAAAAGGCAAAGTACAGAGTAGGTGTGAAATTTGTGGGCAAAGTCTTGTACTTGTGCAAAGTTCACGGGACCTTTACTGCAGTATCTGTGGCATTCAGTGGTTTAGGTGACCTGGTACACATTTTCTAAAGTAAACACTCCACTGAACAACTTTTAATCATTAGCCAGTTCAGCCTAAGTGTAGGCCCTCTTCCATTTCCTCCCTCTGCATGGTGTATCAAGACATTTGACATTTCTAATGTACTTGAATTATGTGCACTGCTTTTACTAATGCTGATGTTGTCTTGGAATATGGATTATTTGTTAAAGCTAATGCTGGCTCATTTAAAGTGTTTGGACTCTTCTTACAAATTATGGAACTTTTATTGTAATGAACATTAAAAATGAAAGAATTTAAGCACTCTCATTATTACAAGCAAAGAAAAATAAAATAATATAAAGTGCAATGTAGGTATCTTTAATGAACTGATGTGAAAATCCAGTCCAAAAGGGAACACTGTGAAATACTGAAATGGCTTCTATTCCAAATCAGGTTAAATGAAGACAGAATAACAATCATAGTTCTCTGTAATCACGGACCTGAAATCTGCAGTTTAATGAAAAACTTCCTAACTCCTAATTAAAAAAAGATGAAAGGCCTATGTGTGAACATATAGCTTATTACAAAATCACTGTAATACTAAACTTAGTTAAGGAGAAGTACCAAACACCCTTAAATTGTTTTTCTTTTTAAGCTGTAAATGTACCCTTATATATCTTACTATTTTTAATCCAATATTTAACTGACCCTATAACCAGCATCTTAAATAGATTTGCTGCAGCCTCACTGATAGGTTTTTTGAGTACTTACCTGCTAGTTCTTGTTCTCTGGGGTGTCATTTATCCCTGTTTTCCTCTTAGTTTTAATTCTTCTTCTTCCCTGTCCCCCTTAACTCTGTTCTGATGCCTTCTCCCATGATGCTTTGCTCCATTCAAATGCTGTCCTAGCTGGCATAATTTTTTAGTTCCAGATTCTGTAGTCTATTATTCTTCTCCATAACTTGACCCCCCTTCCACTATCTCTTTATCTGAGTCTATTCCTTGATGCTGCAAACCCATCGCTTTTCCCTGAAAACATACTTATGGTTTCACTGATTGTTTTACTTTTTCAGCTTCCAGTCTGTCAAGACCTGGGCCAACCGGTTCTGTTCGCCCCCCCACTTTGCTCGGGCTCACTCTGCTCCCCTACCCTACCACCATTCTCACGCACCCCATACACTACACTTATACATTATCCCTAATAACCAGACCCCCCCTTTTCCCACCCAACATCCTCCCAGCCCTCCAATCAAACTTCACATCTCTGTACTTTAATCAACCTACCATATTAAAGGCCTTCGCATAGTCCCTTCCCACCCAACTTCCCCAGCCCTACAATCAAACTTTACATCCTCTGTACTTTAATCAACATATCATATTAAAGACCTTTGCATAGTCCCCCCACCTGTTAACTTACAGGTAATATTTCAACAACTTACTTTATTTCCAAATAGACTGCCAGAATATGTTTCTCCCAAATCTTAAATATTTTAACAGCTTCCTAGTTATTCACTTTCTCTCACCCATTCTAATCCTTACCTCCCTTGCTACCTCATATCAATGCACCTCACACACAGACACCCTACACCTATTATAACCTATCCCCAAAACCAAACTCTCTGCTACCTACTCTTTCTCTATAACCCCATAATTTTTATACATTCTGACACTACCTTGTATAGAATCAAGATATTACAACTACCCACACTCCCTCTTAAAACTAAACCAAAAACCTACCTCCAATGCAACCACTTTAATTCTCTCAAAATACCAATTTTAAATCTACTACTATCAGGTAATATACATCCCAACCCAGGACCTAACCACAACTCCTCTGTCTGTGCTCATCCCTCACACCCACTAAATTGCACTCCCAGTACTACCTCATAGACTCTTCCATCCTCTTCCAGCAAAAACCTATCTATTCTATCATTGCACATTCATAGTATCATGAATAAAATCTCCCCATTCCATGCCTGGATCTTTCTACACACCCCTGATATTCTTACCCTCTCTGAAACCTGGCTTATGCCTCACATATTTGACTCAGAATTTCTTCCCCCAGGCTATAACATATTCCAGCAGGATAGACTTAAGAAAAAAGGTGGCGGGGTTACAATTCTATACACTAATTATCTCTCCTTCCACCTTCTATCAATCACTCTTCCAAACTTCCACCCAGCTGAAGTTCTCATTGTCCCCTATAAACTGAATAATCAAATGAAACTAGCAATTGCCTCCATGTATATCCCGCCAGGAAACAACATCCCTATCTTACAGCTCTTTCTCTCCTGGATCTCTCAGACTGCCTCATATGAAACTATCTTGGGTGACATTAACATCACTTGAAATACCCATGATGCTGATTCGCCTAACACCTCCATTAATCTCTTTGGCTTCTCCCAGCTAATCTCTACCCCCACTCATCTAAATAAACATACCAACTCTGGATCCACACTAGATTGAGTCCTTACCTCCAACCCTAACTCCTATCACAA
The DNA here is from genome assembly GCF_019279795.1 of Protopterus annectens. Taxonomy (NCBI): domain Eukaryota; kingdom Metazoa; phylum Chordata; order Ceratodontiformes; family Protopteridae; genus Protopterus; species Protopterus annectens. The sequence continues at coordinate 1,837,367,592 of NC_056731.1, forward strand.
TCTCTCCACCCTACCTGATACCCTAAGTGACCACCATCCCATCTTCATACTTCCACACTCACCCCTACTACACAAATCCCAGCAATACAAAGACTGTCATACGCTCTCAAACTTTAATCCAGACACTTTCAACCACTCACTGTCTACAATGAACTGGTCCTTCCTCTATGATCTATCCATGGAAGAAGCTGTCCTGGCATTTAACAACATTCTTTTAGACACACTTAACTCCCTGACACCCATCAGGAATATAAAAATCAAAACCCAGTATGCCCCTGGCTAACACAAGCCACTCATAAACTATTTCCAAAAAACCTCTATATAATCCTCACTCCAAAACCACAAATTTCTGGCAATCAGTAAATAAACTACTACATCATGGTAGCCCCTCATCACCTAATCCATGCCCTAACAGCGCTCCCACTGATACTACTACCTTTCTTAATTACTTCTTCATTGACACTATTCACAGTCTAACCAAAAATGACACCACCACCTACTCCACTCCTTCATCAACCCACCAAACCTCCTTCTCTCTTAAACCCATCCCCACAATTTATATCAGGTCACTCCTCAGCAAACTTAAAACATGTTCTCCATCAGCTGATAACCTATAGTACCTTCTCAATTTCTAAAACTTGCTGCCAATTATATCGCCTACCCCATCTCCTTCTTAATCAATAGGTCAAGCAATGAAAACACTGTACCTGATATCTGGAAAAAACCCTATGTCATACCTGTACATAAAGGTGGCAACTCAAATGACCCCTCAAACTGTAGGCCCATTGCCATTCTACCTCCCCAGTCAAAAGTTCTCGAAAAGTGCATCCACAAACAGCTCCTCAATCACCTCCTCCTAGAAAAATCTGTTTATCCCTGCACAGCATAGTTTCCACACAAATCACAGTACAGCTACTGCTCTATCATTCACTAATTTTATCGCAAATTACTGTGACAACAATAAGCTAATTACATACAAAAAACAAGAGCCAGCAATAGTGACTAAAATAATTGTATTCAAAGATACATACAGCAAAAAAACAAACCGGTTTCGGCTGGAAAAACAACACAGCCTTCCTCAGTGTGTAGATTCAATTCAAAAAACCATGCTGTTTAAATAATAGAGAAACATTACCCATTGGTTGAATACTCATAAATATTCATTTAGTCCAGGGAGAAACAAACCCCCAAGCTTTATAATCCACTTTTTTTCTTTGCTATTCAATATATTATGCCATCCAGTTTTGTTTGTACAGTTTCCATATACTATATCAATAATGGTGAACATAAATTGAGCAGTTGGATGCATCAACTGATGTTTATATAAGGCATTTGTCAGTTTTTTGTGTTTAATGTTACTCATATGTTCAGAGATACGTGATCTGATGGGACTAGACGTCTGCCCTACATAGAATGCTCCACAGTTGCATGTAGCCAGGTAAACAACCCAATCATTACTACAATTAGCGAAGAAGCTTATGTCAAAAACCCGGGAGCAATTTCTGCTAGAAAAAACTTTGGATGTGCTGATATATTTGCAATTAGAACAATGACCACATGGAAAGCATCCCTGTAAAGTCTTCCCTGATATGGTCATCTGTTTTGATACAAAATTTTTATTGTCACTATGCTTATAGTGATTGAAATATGATTTAAGATTTTTTCCATTTCTGTATGAAAAAGTGCATCTGTCTGGAATAATATTGGCAACCATTTGGTCAGATTGTAAAATATTCCAGTGTCTACGGACACTATCTAAAAGACAATTAGTATTCCGAGCATAAGTGGTAGTAAATCTTAGTATTTGCGATGTTGTACCTGTGTGATCCCTATATTGAAGTAGATCAGATCTCTGCATGCTATTCACCTGATGTTTGGCAACCGATATGTTGCCAACTTTATAGCCCCTTTGTTTGAACCTGTTTGTTAAGTCACATTGATTGAGACAAAAGGTAGACTGTTTCGAACAAATACGCTTGGCTCTAATAAACTGAGATTTGGGAATATTCTTTGTTATGTGTGGAGGATGGTAGCTGGAAGCATGTAATAGGGGTTGTATTGTGAGAACTTTCTATACATCTCTGTTTCCAAGGTGCCGTCAGGGAGCTTATGTAAAAGGACATCCAAAAATGTTATGTTATTGATATCATGATGTTTCGTAAAGACTAACCCCCATTCATTGTTATTAAGATAGGAAACAAATTCTGTAAGCCCAGATTCAGTACCTCTCCAAACCAGCCATACATCATCTAAGTAACGTCTCCATATATCCATATCAGATAGATATATATTTCTAATGGGATCATAAATGATCTGTGTTTCGACATAAGCCATAAAGAGGTCAGCATATATTGGGGCAAACAATGCCCCCATAGTGGTCCCTTTAGTCTGCCAGAAACACAGATCTTTGTAGTAGAAGACGTTACATGTGAGCACATACCTAGCCATATCAACCAAAAAATAATTAAATTTGGGACTATACAACTTTGTGATGTCCAACCAATAGGCCAAAGCTTTTAATCCTGCCTGGTGTGGTATGTTCGTGTATAGTGCACTAACGTCAAGTGTGCATAGAAGCCAATCAGCTTCAAGTTGTGTATCTGATATTATTTGTAGAAAATTGGTAGTGTCTTGTAACCTAGAACAAATAGATGGTAACAAAGGTTTCAGGTATTTGGTCAAAAATATTGATAAAGGCTCAGTAACATAGCCTTTGCCAGATACTATAGGTCTGCCCGGAGGATGAGTAGCATTCTTGTGAATTTTGGGTAAAAAGTAGATGTACTGGGCATTTGAATCATTAATAGTTAGTTGATGCAGTGTATCATTTGTAATAATAGCCCGATTTTTGGCATCCACAAGAAAGCATTTATACATTTAATAAGTCTAAGTGTAGGATCAACAGACATATAAGAATAGTATCTGGTATCAGAAAGCTGTCTACGAGCCTCATTATCATAATCTGTCCAGTTCTGTATAACAGCAGCATCTCTCTTGTCTGCTGTGGTGATTACAATATTTTTATTCTTCTGTAGTTCAAAAATAGCCTGTTTCTCAATAGATGTAATATTGTTGTATTTAAAGGCAACATCAGAACTGAAGAAATGTAGGTCTTTGAGAACGCTATTTTGGAACTGGTGAACTGTAGCATGCATGGGTGGAGAGAAACTGGATTTGTGGTATGTGAATTTACCACTATCAAGGTTACAATCAGAGTCACCAAAAAATAATCTGAGATTCAATAGTCTACAAAAATTCATTAAATCCTGAGCAAGTACATCTTCAGATATCATGAAACCAGGTATAAAACTGAGGCCTTTATTTAAGACAGAAATTTGTGTAGGAGATAAATCCACATTTGACAAATTTAACACATTGTTGTTAGTTTCACCATTCAGTTTTCAAAGCCATTTCCAATAACCCTTGAATATTTTGAACCTTTCCTATGTTTGTTTAATCCTAAAGGGAAAATCCCAGGTGTTCTTTTGGGAGAAGGAGACCCTGATGCTGCCAGGGATTCGTTGTCAGTGCCAGACGATGTGTCCTCAAGTGATGAGGTTGTATCAGTATAATGTTTGCGCAAAATAGACCTAGGTCTCTTCCTTTTCATAGTGGAGGCAGGAGGATTATTAAACCTCACATGCTTAGTCTGATATGTAAAGGGGTTCCCACGAGAATAGTCCTCCTGGTCTCTGGCAAATTTTTTCATTTTCCTTGACCTCAACTCAGCATCATATTTTTTGAGATCCAAAGCTACTTTATTTAGCCTACCCTCAAATGAGGGTTCATGTTCAAAAGATTTCAATTTGTCTGCTAGAGCAGTGATCTCTGTCAGCCCCCTGTCAATTGCACAATTGTGGAATTTATACAGTTCTACAACAAAGGCCATAGTGGCTTCTTGTTGTATTTTTAACCGTTCTTTGGTCAACTCATCATCCATACTATTAACATGGGCGTAACCCCAGGGTAATATCTGCAGCCTGATACACCTTAAAAAGTTTGCTGTGCCACACATTTGCTTGCAGTAATCTGAGCTGCTTATTTAAATCATCAATTAAATTTTGACATGATACCTCTGGGCTTGTTGTGTCTATAGGCTCAATACTCCCATTATTGGGAGAAGTTAAACCAAAGACCCCAAGGTCTTCTCTATCTGCAACCAAACCAGAAATGAGATTAGATAAATCCATTCTTACAACCACAATTGGTGATGGTGATGCCAAAAAAATTTTTAGTAAAGGCTGTCAATAATGGTTTCCAATAAACAATACCACGGCAGACCAAAAGTATTTTTTGAAAAGCTGTCAATAATGGTTACCCATAGACAGAACCACGACAGCTAAAAAGCACAATGGACAATAACAGCAGACAACTTCCCACTTGGTAAATGAGGAAAGCTGCGTCCAAGCCTACAAGAGCAATACCATTAATCTCATCAAGGATGCTTAACATAAAAAATATCAATTATAACCTAATAAGAAAATATATTCTTATATATTTAAGGGGCTGAACAAGAGATCCAAACAAAGACAGACAAAACTTTTATGTATAAATATGAATTGCTGATTCAAAGTCTGGAAAATTATAAGTGAATCACAAAAAACAGCTGTATATAAGACCAAATAGTCCAAGGGTCAGGAGGAAAGAAACCAAATCCTGATACCAAATCACCAATTGGACTAGATATTGATGCTAATATCCATAGAAGTACAGAAAAATTTTTTTTGATGCAATCCAAAATCTAAATATCCCATGACCATATGCATAAAGTCAAGATACCTTTATGTGAATAATATGGAATGTATCAAAACAGAGCAGAAAAATATCTAGTCATAATAGAATACCTAAACATTATGCAAAAATGCACCAAACAGACTGGATTTCCAAAAGGTATAAATGGTGATTGGAAATAAGTACATATATACTCATCAAAAAGAGTTTAGATCCTGAAAAAGGACATTATTTATACATGTCACCTATAGCAACAAATGCCTGATTGTAGCAAATACTGTGAGGTCGCCAAAAATAGAGAGGTCAGGAGAAATATGTCCACATAACAATGAAAATATAAAATATTAACAATGTATAACCCAAGAGTTGAATGGTATGGCACTCAATATAGATCACATATATGCCAATAGTTGCTCATAAGTGTCTGGGCTAATAATAAAGAGCACGAACATAACTGAATAAACTGTAGTAATATGGTATACAAACACTGTAATAATGTAGTTTAAAACACAACCCAACTCAAAGCCCCTCAATACAGATCACATATATACCAATAATAATTCCTAAGTATATGAGCCAAAAAATATACAAAAACTGTATTGATGTAGTTTAGGAACAAACCCAGCCCGAAGGCAAAATGGTATAATATATTGTAAAAGGACTCACAGACCAAGTATGTTCATTCTGGTTTCATAGTATAGACATAAAAAGTAAAAAAAATTTTTACTGAATAGCCCTTATTAATCTATACTTATTAAATGTCACCAACTGTAGTTGTATAGTTCAAAATCAGGCTCCATCAAGGCCCGAAGATGTATCTGTGGTATCGTTGTCTTAGTAAAGTCAAATGGGTATCAAAAAAGTTAAATAATGTAATCACATAGTCCAGATTAACAATAAGCTAATCTCATGTTTGATTCTGGCCCTCTCCAAAGCCTTTGACTCTGTTTCCCACTGATTGCTTTTATCCAAACTAGCTACCCTTAATCTCGCCATCTCTGCACTTTCTTGGTTCTACAGTTATCTCTCCAACAGATTCCAGACAGTTAAATGGCAATCTAACTTTTCTCCCTTTTTACTGGTACAAACTGGGGTACCCCAAGATCCATCCTTGGACCACTATTACTTAATATCTTTACTAATGACATACACTCTTCCTGTCCACTCTCATCTGTCATACAATATGCTGATTCCACCATCATCTCCTCCTCTGACATCACCCACTTTCACATCCTCCTCCAAGAGTCTCTGCACTCAGTTGAAAAATGTCTAACTTCCAACCAATTGCTACTTAATCCTAAGAAAACAAAACTTCTCCTATTCCTCCCTAAATTTCTCCAACATCATAAAGCTACCTTTACTGTCTATTCCCTTAACAACACCATCATCTGTACTGAACCTCACACCAAATTGCTAGGTGTTATTATCAATGACCAACAAAAGTTCGATCTCCATATTCAGCAGTACATCAAAAAGGCACATCAAAAGTTTGGTCTGCTATAGAGGCATAAACAATTCCTCAAAGATGTCTCTAGGCTCTCTGTTGCACAAGCATTCCTACTCCCCACCCTTTTTTAAGCTGCCTCTAGTCTCACTAATATCCAATCCAATCTACTGTCGAAACTGGAACTCACCTATAATAAAATTGCAAGATTTGCCTCTAACTAACCCTACCTCTCTCACCAATGTCTAGCCTTGAAAAACCTGCAGTGGCTAGAATTTCATCATCAAATCCTACCACCTCAGCTTCTCATAGCTTATTCTGCCTTACATGAACCCTCATCATGTCCCTCTCTATCTACCCTCATCCAGCCCTATACTCCCGACTGAGCCCTCAGTAGCTCCCAACAGCACCTTCTGCAAGTCTATGCACCCAACAAAAATATTGGTAAACTCCTCTACAGCTACTCAGTGGTAACTTCTTGGAATAAATTACCACTAAGTGTTAGATCTCCAGCCAATCTAAGCAACTCTTTCAAAACAACACTAAAGGAAACTACTTATATCATGGTCATACTTATGCTATGACCCAGGGGTAGGGAGGGTGGCCTAATGGTTAAGGTGTTTGCCTTGCAAACACAAGGTGCAGGGTTTGAGTCTCACAAGAGATAATTGGCTAGGCTTAAAATGGCTCGCAAGGGCAGTTAACTTAGTACTCATTTATGAACCTATGAACCCAACTTAATCCATTTCCCCTCCTATAATACTATTGCAGCAACCTTTCCTCCCACCTCTCTCTGTCTCTGTTATTAATAAAGTCTGCTAACAGTCAGTAGTTCCTACAGCTTCCACAGTTGTAGTCTTGGAAATTGGCTCTTGCCCTGGGCTTATCTCCTGTTTATATATGTGTTACTTTCTGTTTTACAGACATATCTATATTTTCTGCATTCTGCTTTGTATTGTATGAAACTTCGTACTATATTATGTCTTCAATTTAATGACCATTTTCTAGCATGTTGTTTCAAAGTACTTCTCATACATACTGTAATTATTGTAACTTTAGCTAAAACTCTGTCATGTGATTACTTTTGTTACTTGCATTTTTTTGAGCTTTTCTCCTCGGGCTTCCGCTGAAAAAGGGCTGCTGTCCAGTCAGACTAACCCGGTCAACAAATGTCAAATAAATAAATAAAATAAACATAGCTATGAAAACAAAATCACCACTGATTCTAAAGACAACCACAAAGCATTCTATAGCTATGTCAAGAATCTCAATGGCAACACTCAGATCTGCTCTGAGTTACAGCACAATGGCACTAAATATACAGACCCAACTGATATTGCCAACATCCTGGCAGATAGGTTCAGTGCTAACTTTACCCCCCTCTCAACCCATAAAGAGCCCATCTTTATACCGGAAGAATGCAAAGTTCCTGTAATCACAGCTGCAGAGGTAAAAACCACACTCTCCAAAGCCAAGAACACAGCATCCATGGGACCAGACAACATCCCAGGCTGCCTTCTACATGAACTACAGAACATACTGGCACCCCACCTAAGTACCATGTTCAATCATAGCCTCACCTCAGGCTTTGTGCTTGCTGAACGGCGCACAGCGACAGTTATCCCACTCCACAAGGGGGGAGCCACCACGGACCCTGGGAACTATCGCCCCATTAGCCTGACGAGCCTCGTCTGCAAGGCCATGGAATGTATCATCATGGAACTTATAAACAAAGACAATGGTACTCTCCAAACTCTGGACCCCACCCAGTTCGGGTTTGTAAAAGGCAGATCATATCTCCTAAACCTGATAGACTTCTTTGAAGCAGTCACCAAACCTGTAGACAAGGGTAAGGTGGTTCACACAGCCTATCTAGATCTTGCCAAGGCTTTCGACACCATTCCCCACTCTGGAATTATAATAAACTCACTAAACTAGGTATAAATCCCTATGTCACAAGATGGGCTGCCAACTGGCTCACTGACAGAACCCACACTGTGAAAGTAGCAGACTCCAAATCCGACTTCAGACCAGTGACAAGTGGAATACCACAGGGTTCAGTCCTGGGTCCTCTCCTGTTTGGTATCTACTTCTCTGAAGTACAGGCTAACACAGAAGGTCTTTGGCTAATGGAGTTCACAGATGACTGCAAACTAGGAGCCATAAATGAAACTCCTAACGATGTGGACATCCTACAAAAGGGCCTCACTGAGACAGATGCCTGGTGTCAAAGCCATGGCCTCAAGCTCAATGCCAAAAAGTGCATTGTCCATCCCCTTTGGTAAAAACTCTGTACCCATGAACTACAACATAGGCGGTAGTATACTTAACACCGAAAGTGTAATAAGAGACCTTGGGACACAGGTGGACAGTAGTCTCTCCTTTGATAATCACATCGCCACTGTAGTCAGGAAATCCTTCTACGTGGCACACCTCATCACAAAAGGTTTCTCATCCAGAAAAAAAGAGGTCATTGTTCCCCTCTACTCATCACTCATTAGACCCATTATAGAGTACAACGCCCCTTTTGGTATGTACCTCACAAGACATCTACAACAACTGGAAAGGCCACAGAAATACCTCGCAAAGAGGATTACTGGCCTCAAACAGATGTCTTACTCAGACTGTCTCAAAAAACTCCAGCTTTACTCCGTCGCATATCGCCTACTCAGAGGTGATCTCTGCCTAACATACAAAGTTATGTCAAATCCAGAGCTGTTGGACATGCTCCACTTAAAGAAATCCCAATCCCTCCGAGCTACATGCTCTAGGGACCTAAACCTTGTCACCACAATAAACAGAACATGACGGAGAGATAGATTCCTGTCCCAGAGACTTCCCATACTCTTTAATAAACTACCTACCTACCTATATCAAACAAAGCTCCTCATTAGCACTCTTCAAGAAAAATCTTGATGACTGGATGGGAAATAGGAAATTCACCCCGGGGATCACCTCTGTGGCTCTGCTCGACAGTGGCACAGGAAAATAATTTTTTTGGGTGGCAAAAGCCAGGGTACCTTTTTGGCTGGGCTTGTATAGGCACCAGGGCCGATAGCCTAGTACCTACCTATGAAACTATGAACCTACAATAAGTGATTGTAGTGCATAACGGAATAACGAGATGAGCAGGAGCAGATCTACAAGTCTTTTAGAAATTGCTTTATCTCAGCTTTGAATATGTGCAGGTTACTATTAAATCTCGGTGATAGAGTGATGGAATTTCAGATTTTAGCTATAGAGTAGGAGTATAAAGCGTAACTAGCTGAGTTGTGTGTTTTGTGTTTTGTGGGGAAGAATTATGCTTTCAGGGAAGGGTTCTTGCTGAAAATAGTGCTGAATGATGTTTTTTGAGGCTGGGCATTTCTGTGATTTATGGAGTATGATTAGGGGTGGGGAGTTTGCATAACGGTTAAAGGTGTTTACTGCACAGACACAAGGTACAGCATTTGATTCTCACCTTTAAAAGGAAATTAGCTTAAAAGAGCCTGCAAGGACAGCTATCCTATTACTTACCTACAGGATTAAGAGAGGGAGTTGAGCACCTCAAGCCAGTTTTTTAAGAGCTGTACAGTAGTGGGACTTGTGTGGTTGGGTAGCAGCAAATCGTGTTAATTTATTGCAGCACTGTTGTAGTTTGTTTTAGTAAAAACAGGAGTGACATTGGGTGGTAATGACTGTGGATAAGTAGAGAGTTAAGTCTTTTCGCTGTTTTTGAGATGCTTTTAGCTGTATAGAGATTTCCAAGTTTTTGATGTATAAGTGTGTGTATGTGAGTGTGTGTGTCTTTTTTAATAACCTGCTCTATATGCATGTCAAATTTTATGTTATAATCTACTATTACCCCTATTAGTTTTGTGTGGGAAACTATGACTATCTTTGTACTATTTAAAGAAGTGACTGCAAAGTTTGCTTTATTCCCGCTGTATGATTTGAGAAAGAAGGGAAGTACTTTGATTTTCTAGGCTTCGGTTACACCTGAGAGTCATCTAGAGAGGATTCAAAGGATGTAAATGATTCTTGAGTAATCTGTTAAAGTGGTTTTAAATTTGGGGGTGGAGCATAGAGTATAGAATCATCTGCATATTGGATTATGCTTGTATGTTTGGCTGCAGTATGTAGTTCATTGATGAATATATTAAAAAGTAATAGACCTAAAGTGAACACTAACATTAACAGGAAGCATAACTGGATCATGGTCAAATGAGGCCCTAGGCAGGGTAATGGATCAGTGCCCCCTACACAAACAGCAGCACCCCACTGGCAGCATGCCCCCCCCCCCTCCAGTGCAGCCATTCCTGTATCCTATTACTTGGCTATTTCTCCCCAGGTACCATAAACACTGTTTAAACCTGTGTGTGTGCATACTGTTTTCTTCTTTATTTCAACAATGAGTACAGATATTTGGATTTAATTTAAAACTTTTATTTCAAATTTTATATCACAAACACTGACAGACATTTGCTAAACAAAACAATATAGTCTTATAATGAAAACATACTTAACACTAACAGTAAACCTCTCCGCCCTTGAAACTCACATTCATTGAAACAGCAATGAAGCCCACATTTGAAGAAAATTCATCTGGCCAGTGATGGATAAAGTTTACCTTTGGGCTGTTTTCAAACCACAGGCACATTGCACACATTTTTAGGGCCATGCAGATATGCACATGTTCTTTGATTCATCTTTCCAGTTATATTAAATTGTATTCCTTCTTAGTACAGCATAACTTGTTACAGTGTGTTTTAAATTTGTAAATAATAAAAATGCTGCCCACAAAGTCCCAGATGAATCTTTATTCACCACAGTGTTAGCACTTTCATTCCAAAACACATCTGATGATGCTCCTGTGTTTTGGAATGAAAGTGCTAAAACCGTGGTGAAAAACGTTCGGCTGGGACTTTTGGTGTGGCGTTTTTATTATTTTCAAGTTTACATAGTACACTGTTTTGTGGTTTATTTTAACCAGTGTGTTTTAAATTTGTAGTAGTTTTGAACATTTTCCAGTAAGCAATGAAACAAAACATATGAACCAATAATAACAAAACTACTCATTTCAGAACATTTTAACCATAAAAGTCCACTCAATATCAGCCAATATGCTCAATCTCTATAGAAGGAAAAGTCATCTACATAATTCCACATTAAAAAGATCTATAATGAATGAAGAGATAGCTGCTAGCAAACAACTTTATATTTCAGGTTTCATCTACAAATTCAGTTCCTGCTCCCCTTGAAGAATAAATTGCCTAGGTTACATTAAGAAATGGTAAGCTCATAATATTGCAATAGGGAATTAATGGCAAACCAACAACAGGTTCATAGTTACTCGGCATCTTATCCAAAGTAGAACACACTCAGGACTGCAACCCCCCCCTTAAATTACAACACAGTAACAGCAATCCATCTACATGGTGTGAGAGTAGAAACCACACCCTTCTGCATCAAAAGCAAGTATCCTATCTGTTGTGCTACCAACACAGCTTTCAAATTCTTTAGCATAAACAATGATGACCATTTGCTAAACAAAACAGTTGTACATTGAAAACAGACTTAGCATAAGTAGCAGCAAGCTTCTTTTCCCTTGAAGTTCACAATTCCTTGAAAATTCACTAAAACTCACAATTCCTTGAAAATTCACTGAAACTCACAATTCCTTTGAAAATGCACTAAAACTCACAATTCCTTGAAAATGCACTGAAACACATATTTATTGAGTAGTCTGGTGGTTGGTGTAGAATATTTAGGCTCTTGTCTCCTGTAACCAAGGTACAGGGTTTTAGCTTGAGCAATTTAACTAACCTGCCATCCTTAACTAGGGCACTTTACACACAAACATACACACACACACACACACACACACACACACACACACACACACACACACACACACACCTCTGTTTCCTTACTGTTTTCTCTGCAGGTAGAAGAAGCAGGCATAAATTCCAGGCAGTGGCAGCAGGAATGTCTTGTGTTTAAATTCTGCAGAAAAGAAGAGGCAAGCAACAGCAGGTGTGTGTCAATGCATGCAGAGCTGCAGAGATCCAGAGGGCATTCTTAAAGAAGACGAATACCATTAATTATTTATTTATTTATTTTTAATTAACCAGTAAATGATGTGGCAGCCCCCTGGCCAGTGGGCCCCTCCTAGCCAGTGGGGGCCCTCCCAGCCAGCAGGCCCTAGATGACTGTCTAGGTTGCCTAGTGCTGGATCTGGCTCTGACAGGAAGGAAGGATGAATATTCAGTTTGCCACTTAACTGACTAAACCTGGTAAAAAGATAGCTGTGAAAAGACTGAAGGGTAGCTTGATAGAGGTCTACTGTGTAAATATTTTGTAGTAATTTGTAATGTGAGACAAGTGTAGAACTAGAGAGACGACAAAGTAGCCAGTGTTTCTATTTTTGTTGATGGTATTGGCAATGGTAAGTAGGGCAGTGTTTGCTCTGCAGTTTTGGTGAAAGCCATGCTGAGTGGAGGATAGAAGCTGAAAGCCCAAGAGATGCTGAAGAAGTTGTCTAGGGATACCTTTTTGTAGGATATTGGATAGTGGGGAGAGTATAACAGTTGGTCTATTCTTATAAAACTCAGTAGAATGTCTACCTTCATGAAGCAGAAAGATGCATGTTGGGTTTTTTTTCCAAAGTGATGAGACATAGGATTCCTGGATAGATCTATTTGTATACAGACTGGTTAGGAAATGGCATCTGATGCTATATTGAGGTATTCAGACTGAATGTTATCAGCTTTTAAGGTGGTGGGTTTTAGTTTTTGAACTGTGTTTTCTGGTAGTAGATATTTGGATGAGTTTTGATGGAAATAGGACAGTAGGCCAAGTTTAGTAGCTGATATGTTTGAGTTACTGTGGGTTTTGTTTTTAGTCAGGGAAGTTATGGTCTGTATAAACTGGGAAGTGAACCGAGAGGCAGCGATAGCTGGGGGATCAGCTAGGGGAGAGATCTGATTGGCATGTTTTACATGGATGCAATAGGTGATTAATTGTTGTCCAGACATGTTTAGGACTGGCTTGGCATGTTTATTGGTGATGGGTATAGTAGTTTTTCTTATCAGCTTTGATCTTGTTTTGCAAAGTTATCTAAATTGTTGGAAAGCTTGCTGTAAATTCTGACAAAACCAGGTTTTCCAGGCTTTACCTCTTTTATGTGCAAGTATAATTTTTACCAGTTAGCCATGGAGCAGGATTTGCTTTGATATTTTTTTGTAAGAGGACCCTGCTCAGTCAGTATGCTTAGGAATACTCTATTAAATTATGTTACATAGTTTTCGAATAATAGATTTGTTAATGTGTTCTGATTAAAGGATTTTAAGGTAGTAGTGAATGTTTCAGTCCTGAGTTTTGATAGTTTGCATATTTGAGTATAGTGGTGAGCCATATGTGAGTAGGTGGGTAATTTATAAGCAAAACTTTGGAGATGATCACTGAATGTATGTGAAAAGGAGCCTGAGGTAGAGAATTTGGTGGGATTTGAGTATCCAGTCAAGCATGGATGACTTATTTGTATCACTTTATCTTGCTGGCGTGTTGATGATTTGGGTGAAGCTATATAGGTTTAAGGAGGAAGATGGATCTTCTGTAACAAAGATTTGCCAGTCTATAGTAAATTCACCTAAACTGATACTCTCAAGGGGAATAGTGATAGAAACCCACAAAGGAATGACTTCTGCTGTTGGCTAGCTTTAGGCCTAAATTATTCTGGGAAGAGCAATGCATTATTGATAGAGTATTGAGGTTGGACATGAAGGTTGAAATTGGTTCCCTATTAGGACCAGGGTCGAAGTATAGCTTTAGTCTTAGCTAAAGTGCATCAAAATTGATCTTCAGTTTCACACTGACCTTGGTGATTATATTAAGTTGAAGAAGGACTATACAGTTATTTCCTTGCGGGACTACAATAATGATTATTTTTGTGATATAGTACAACTCAGTATGACTAAATGACATCTTTTGTCCATTTCGCCTTTGATACAATTTAGTGCCACTGTAAGAAAAGCCATAACTATTTAGGGTCATAACCAGGACTGCATTGTCCACAATATTTAATGCTTTGAATAAGTCTGAAAAGACTGATCCAACAATTCAGCCATGATTGACTTGGACGTGGATGTACTCTACAATAAGTTAAAGCTGCATTTGCTTAGATAGTGAGGTAGTTGTGAATGAATGTATGTTGTAGAAATTTTGATAAGGGAGACAAGAAAACCATGGGAAAAAAAGAAGTTATGTATTCACCATAATATCCCACCAGTGTTGTCCATTTTCATCTTCCTTAACAAGTGGGTTCAGATCAGAACCATGGATCTGACTTGGCAGCTTTTTACAGCTCATGGATACTGGAAATTCTCAACCACCTCCCTTACTCATAATGCTCTAGTCCCCTACCATAACTCAGATCTTGTTTGGTAGCCTTATAGTTTCATAGAAATTTAGAAACAGCACTAGGATGAAAAAACAATATCTGGAGCTCCAAAGGCAAGAACATTGGTTCCTATACCTCTCAACCTGTTAATGCAAGAAATTGGACAAAGCCCGACAAATAGGGGGATAAAAGCCCAAAAATAGGGACATATTTTAAACATTGGTCTTATAAACTTAAAAAAAATGCCAGACTAACAGGGTTTGCCTTAACATACATTTTCTGGAGGATTTCAAGTCTGAACCTCAAAGGTATGTCATTATTTAGTGACTTCAATCCTCAGATCATCACAGTGATTTGCCAGAAAACCACAAATTTTATGAGAAACAGACCAAAAATATGAGCCAGAAATCTGGACATCTTGTGAAAGTCTGGGCAGTTGAGAGGTATGTTGACTCCCTTATTATCTTCTTGTTCTTCCAGAAGTCACAAATCAACTGGTAGAGGGTTGGAGGGAGGGGAGCTGAGGAAGAATGAAAATGGACAACACAGATGGAATGTTATATTGAGTACATAACTTCTTTAACTGCTGTTGTCAATTTCCATTCATTCTATAACAATTGGGACAAAGTCCCCAGCTACGAGAATCCTGGGAGGACTCTAAGGAAGGATTTTCCTGAGCACTGTTGAGCTGAAGGCTGCTCTTCACCTAGAGACCAGATCCAATTTTTAATGAGTAGTAAAGGTATGAGGATTAGCCCAAAATATCATCCACAGAAGACCAGGATAAGAATACTGATGAAGTTGCCATGGACCTGGTTGAATGGGCTCTTAAAGGTTTTGACAAAGACAAACACAATTTGTTGTAGACAAAGGAAATGCAATCAGTTAACCATTTGGCTAAAGTTACTTTGGTAACTTGTTTGCCCAGTTTTGATACTGCAAAGGAATCAAATAACTGATCTTTTTTTCAGATGTTTTTGTTCTATACAAGTCGAAATATAACTGTCTATGAACATCCAACAAATGTAACATTTATTCTCCCTTGTACATGAAATTTGGAAAGAAAACAGAAAATTAATAGATTGACTGATGTTGGATTCTGACACCACCTTAGGAAGGAAGGATGGGTTGGTTCATAACTCTAATCTAGCTTTATGGCAAATTAAATAAGGAGGCATAAAAGATAGGACTTGAAGTTCAGAGACTCTTAGAGCAGATGTTATAGCTACTACAAAGGTAGTTTTCCAGGTTAAAAGTTTTAGTTCACACTTTGCTAATGGTTCAAATGGAGATTCAGTTAAAGCTTGTAATACTAAATTCAAATCCCACGGTGGAGTTGGATCTTTAAAAGGGGGAAGGGGGGTCTAAGAGAAAAGTTCCCTTTATAAAGGCCTTACAAAGTTTTGAAGAAGCTAAAGAGGAGTTATTTGTTCCTATGTGGAAATTAGAAATGGCAGCTAATTGCACTTTAACACTTGAGGAACTAGCCCCTTCATTAAAAATTGCAGCCCAAAACTGAACAACTCTAGGTACTTATGTTGAAAAAGGATCAGTGTCTCTTTGTTGTGCCCAAAAAGAAAATCTTCTCTGTTTACTGCAGTAAATTTTCCCAGTGGAAGCTTTACGGGAAGACAAAGGAATGTGATGTACAGGGTAGGAGAGCCTTAGTTGTCTGGCTATCAGTGGAAGTGGAGAAACCATGCAGTCAACGTTCGGCTTGAAATGTCCAGGTGAATCATGCCTATCCAGTGTGACAGGAGGTCTGGAATTGTATACAGAATCCATGATGGGCAAAGTAGATGAGGCCAAAGAAAGGGGAACCAAATCTGACATGGTCAATAAGGTGCAATAAGGATGTCTGTGCCCTTCAATCGAATTGCTTTCTGAAGAAACTTGGGGATTAGAGAAGTTGGGGGATAAGCGTAAAGGAGATGGGGGGACCAATCATGGAGAAGAGTGTTTTTTTCTGAGTCCCCGGTGGGGGGATCAGGGCAAAGAATCTGCTGCACTTGTTGTTGAGGGTAGATGCAAAGAGGTTGCAGCAAGGTTGGCCCCATTAGTGGAAAATCTCTACTGCAGCTTTCATGTTGAGAGACCACTTGTGAGGCAGTAAAATGGACGTGCTCAACCTGTCTGCTATCATCTTGGATTTCCCCGGAATGTGCATTGCTATCAGAAGTTGATTGGATGAGATTTCCCCTGCCACATTCTCAGAGCTTCTCAACACAATGGGTAAGATCTGGTGCCTCCTTGTTTGTTGATGTACCATACCAATGACATATTGTCGTCTAAATCACAATAGTCCCAGAAGGGAGAGAGTCTTGAAAGGCCTGCAATGCTAGGAGTACTGCCCTCATTTCCAGGACATTGATATGCATGCTGGCCTCTTCAGAGGACCAGGTGCCTTGGACTATCTTTCCCAAGAAGTGCCCACCCCTACCCAATCTGGGAAGCATCCGTGGTCATTATGGCTTTAGGCTGATGAAGAATGAAGAGACGCCCTTATAATATTTGATCTGAGGGAATCTACCACATGAGGTACTTTTTCCATGCCTGAGTTATTCTGATCTGGGTGGACATAGGTTGGTGCAGAATAGACCACTGCACTGCTAGGGTCCATTGAAGAATTCTCATATGGTATCTTGCTAATGGAACCAAAACTATTGCAGCAGACATTGACCCCAGGGCTTGTAGAATCAATTGAGCTCATACAGAAGAATTTTTAATTATCTTTTTTACTTGAAATCGAATTGTTTGTACCCTTGGTAAGGGAAGGGAGGCTGTCACTGATACCATATTGAACAAGGCTCCTATGACTTATAATATCTGAGATGGTCATAGATGAGATTTGTTGTGATTGATGGCAATTTCTAGATGAGAGCAAAGCTGGAGTACATAACTGCATGCTTTTATCAGAAAATGCAATGTCGGAGCAGTTATGAGCCAGTTGTCCAAGTACAAAAACACCAAGAATCCCTGCAGTCTCAAGTGAGCTGCTACTACTGCCATGCATTCGTTGAACACCCTGGTGGCTGTGGTGAGGCCAAAGGTCAGAGCTCCAAAGTTGTAATGACTAGCTCCTAGCCAGAAACATAGGTGAATTCTGGAACTTCTGCTCATTTTTATGTGATATTATGTATCTTGAAAATTTGTTGAGTACATCCAGTCTTCCTTGTGCAGGAAAGTCAAAATGGACTTAACCTTTACCATCTGGAACTTGGTGTACTGAACTGACTTGTTCAGAATTCTGAGGTCTAAAATTAGTCTCCAGTCTCCTGTTTTTTTTTTTTTGGCACTAAAAAGAATATTTGATAAGCTGTGGACTCTTTCTAGTTTGAGGGGACCTCTTGGATGACTCTTTTTTCTAGCAGCTTTTTTATTTCCAGTGCTGCTGCTTTCCTCTGGCTGGCTGGAGCATTGAGACTTTTGTTTACTGTTAAAGGGGGAGGAAAGGAAAAGGGTATTATATAACCTCTAAAAATAATCCTCTGTATCCATGTATCATTTGTAATGTCTAGCCAGGCTCACTGGTGCAGGGATAATTGACCCCCGACTGCCCCCAGAGATGGACAATTGGGCTTCTTTTCAGTAGCACTGGTAGGATCTGTCAGAGAAAGAATCCCTAGATCCTTGATACTGTGGACCTCCTCTATTGCGTGGGTGGAGTGTTCTGTTACAGATCTCCCCTCTGCTTCTGGGAAAACTATCTCCATGTGGATCATGGAAAGGACCCTGGGATTTTTTGAACCAATTTTTGGCCACCTTGTTTATTCCTAGAGAAAGTTCTTTGAGGAGTTGCAAAACATACGCCCACTGCAGACAGGGTCTTACAATCCTGCTCATACCTAGACAGCATTTCTTTAACCTTGGGTCCAAACAAAGAACTTCCGTCAAAGGGAGCATTGAAAATGGAGGACTTGAAGGGATTCACAACATCACATAAGTGCATTCAGGCATGTATTCTAAAGGCAATTCCTGAACCTGCCACCTGTGAGATGCCTTCAGCTGCATGTGAAATGAGCCTCATAAATGAATTTCAGATGGATTCTAGGGTAGCCAACTTTGAGGCAATAGAACTCTCTGCCTCAGAAGTAATGGCCCCAGAGAGGGATATGGAAAGGTCTTTAATCAAGTATCTCTGAAATCTGGTGAAGTGTGCCAAATAATTCAAAGACCTGACTACAAAGGTCACTGAATCTGTCAAAAGCCTTGGACTCCCTGTTAGGGGAAGGGAAAGATGAACTCTGTTCTGCAAGTTCCTTCTTCATGGCTGCCGCTATAACCATGGCATCTACTGGTACTACTTTGCTCCAGACTTCTCTTCCTTTCAGTGGTGCCAGAATCTTATCTGGTCTCTTGGGGATTTGCTCAACAGCATCGGGCTCCTTCCATACCCAATGAGCTCATCGGTGGGCACTGTCACCCAGGAGGTTGACGAGTCAGAATCAAAGGCTTTCATGTCTACCAATTCATCTTGTGAAGGGTTATCGGTAGACCAACCACCCCGTTGCTTTAGGAGCTCCAGGATGTCTCCAAGGGAGACATCATCTAGTGGTGATCTTGTTGACCCTTGCCCCTCTCAAAATCGGTATCTTCAGTGACTGATTCTTGAGGAGAGTCTAAGTACCTCCTCTTGCACTGTCTCTTCCTAGGGACATCTTCAGTAGGATGCTCCAGAGAAATATCAGAAAATATAAGTATATCCTGCTAGGTAGTCTGGAGATTAGAGTTGCGACTCAAGGCACAAAGACATATGAGATTGGGAAGATGGATCTGAGGGGGAGGGGATTGTCCTTGTTCTAGAGATAGAGAAAACTCTCTCCACTGCCTCAAAGGCAGAATGCTTCGTAAGAAGAAGGTTGATGGTGCCAAGAAGACATGCTTCTGGACCATCGACTCTCTCTGAACCAAAGGCAGCCCATCTGAGGCAGAGATCAGAGCTGAGCTGTCCAAAGCCGAGGCTCCACAGGGCAGAGATGGCTCCGACAACTTCAGAGTCAAATCCAATACCTCAGACCCAGCAGTGGAGCTATGGCTCTAAGAGTCATTTGGCTCTAATGCGCTTGGAGCCAATCCACTCAGAGAAGGTATTGGAGCCGAAGATACAACAATCTTCTGATCCAACATGGGGGGTTCTTGGAGTCTCAGATCCAAAAGCTTCAAAGCCAAAGGTCGAATCACAGAAGGATCCAAATCAGGTGTAGTAGTACTAGTGAAGGTCTCCAGACCCAATGGGGTAGGAGCCAGGAAAACTCATATCTGAATTTCTGCCAAGAGAAATTTCCTCATAATTCTATCCTCATCTGCCTCTGTCAGACTCCTGGAAGACCAAAAAGAAGAAGAAAAGGCCACTGAAGGGGTCCTAGAATGATGGCATCTTTCTAAGAGGGCTAATGATAGTTGGGAAGAAACAGAATCTAAACAAGATGCATAGCAGGTCCTGGGGAGCTTCTTTGGCTACAAGTATGTCAGATCCAGTGATGAGGAGCTGTTATCAGATACTGTCAGATCCGAGGGTTTAGTCTTTGGATCCAATGAACTTGGATCCGATTGCTTAAACATCTTGTGAGAAGGAGGGGTTTGATTGGAGGATCGAGAAGGATCCGATGTTTGCTTTCTGGACTCCTTCTTGTCTAACTTCTTGGGAGGTTTGAGCTCAAGATAAAGTCTCCAGAAAATAATTTATCAATAAACCTTTTAGAATCAGATTATTTTTGTGATCCACTAAGGCCTGTGGATTAAAGGCCTTACAAAGGTCACATGATTCTTTTAAATGAGCTGGGCCTAAGCAATACACACATGGATCATGTGCATCAGACAGAGGTATTTTTTGCTAGAAATAATTTCTTAAAAACCAGAGTTTTTTCCGCTATGTTGAAGCAGAAAACTTAAAGACAAGAGAGATTTTTTAAACAAAGAAAGAAAGGAAAGTGAAAAGAAGGTTACCAACAATGGTAACTAAAGAGATTGCCACAAGGCTATAGTCACAGATAATTTACGAACAATGGTAGACTAAGAATGCATTGTTAAGTGTATAAGAATAAGGGAGGAATATATAAAAGATCTAGATAAAGTAAAAAAATATATAAATCTTATTTCACTCACAAATACCACATTAAAGCTTGAGAGCTAACAGCAACCACCTCTGTATGTGAATGCAGCAAACAAGATCTACAATATGGTAGGGACAAGAGCATTATGGGTAAGGGAGAAGCTCGAGGGTTTCCAGTATTCATGAGCTGTAAAAAGTGGCTGAGTCAGAACTAAGGGTCAGACACAAACCCACTTGTTGAGGAATGAATGAAAATTGACAATATCAGATTAATTGTTTAATGTAGCTGAGGTTTCTCCTTTATGTATGGATACACTGTGTGGCTTTTTCCAGATACTAGGAATGCAGTGCTTCTTAACAGCTATATTAATTATTACTGAACTTGGGTGAATAACAGATCTTGCCAAGATTTCAAAATTTATTGGACAGGTTTTCAGTTGAAGATAACCTGAACTTCGGATCAAAGTGGAATTTATACACTAAGAATGATAAGATTGTTTGCAAGAAGAAGGAAAGGCAAGAAAAAAATCTCCAAACCTAAGATTAAATAGCTTTTCAACATTATTCCAGAGTACATGTAGATCGTTAGTTTGTACACATTTTTGCTCAAGGCAGAAGTTCTTCTTGCTCGTCATAATAAGCTTTTTTCTTGCTTATGACCTTCACAAAATCTCATAAAGTCAGGCTTTAGTTTGGAATGTCTAAAGGCAGACCACAGATGGTTGATGGTGACAGATTATGTCCTTGATCAACAGCCCACAGATGGTTGATGGTGACAGAGTATGTCCTTGATCTAGGACAAGTCCAAGGTAAGTTCATAAATCTAATATGCCTTTTTCATAAGTAGGCAATGATGCTTAAGATTTTCACAAATAATCAAGTGGCAACCGCTGTAGTATATTCCATTTTATGAGATAGATATTGAATTTTATTTATTCTTCTCGGGTTTACTAACAGAATGAGACCATATAGCTGAAAAATAGGGTAATAGATTCATTGGTAGCTACTAGGCATGCAGTCCATGAAACCATTAGAAGCCTAGCCCAATTTCCCAACTGCCGACAGTACAGGCAAATGAAGGCTGAGGGAATCAAAACCCTGTACAATAGGAAGCAGATTATTAACAGTTCATAGCCTTAATCCTCTGCACTAATTGCCATATAGGTGGTTAAAACATCCACTGATGGTTTTCAGTAAACATGTAAGTCACCCATAATGATAAGCTCAGTACCTTTGTTGGATGTGGGCCACTGAAGGGCCTTTTCTACAAAGGATTCATATGACCACAGGGAAATATCTACAGGGGCTGCTTAAAATGCTTAGTTCATCAGTTTTACTTTAGGACAGGATAGATTTTCTTTGCAGAGACTATTGGATTTTTCTGGTTGTAAACAGATGAGATTGGTGCTATACATTATGGCAACATGGCAACACCCTTTTTTCACTTATGCTTTGTTCTGATTATAACATAGACAGTTTATATGAAGTTCTACATATTAACAAGAACAAAAGTGCTTATTAAATAAACCTTTTATTTGTGATATTCCTTTGTCTTTTTAGTACCAACTACAACATATTACATATAACAGTATAGTATAAATAAAGGACTTGATCTATTAGCCATGTTTTGAAAACTGTTACAGATTAACCCATCCATGAATCACATGTTGTCTCATTCTTCTAACACTGATATGAGCAATTTTTAAACGAGCAGCACACTGCTGAGCACTGTTTGCTGGATTAGTGATGGTGCAATATATAGGACCCAGGCTGAGATAAACAGTTGAGTTTAAGGATAATATAATTCAACTTCATTATAATGCTATGACAATTAAAACATAAATGAAGCCAAATACACATTGCAAATAAAATAATTACTTATTTATGGCAGTAACAAAGTTTAATGCACTGAGTCATCGATGAAAGCCGGTTCAGAAGAAGTCTCCATGGAGCTCTTAAAGCAGTCCAGGGTGGAACACTCTCTAACTTACCATGGTAGCATGCTTAAAAAGTATAGGGCCTTTAAAATGAAAGCCCAAACACAAGATAACTCAAGTCATGCCCTAGAAACTGTTAACAGTCCCATACTGGTAGTCATTTAAAAGTGTCAAAAAATCCATGATAAAGGTGTCAGAATAGTTCAGGTATGAGGAACCAAGGCCTAGAATGACCACAGATAGAGCCTCAAAAGCTATTAGGTCTTAATTCTGATTATATTCCTCAGATGAAAGCACAATTACTTAACCAGAGCAGATATTAAATATCAGCCAGTCATAGAAGATGATGCTAAATTTAAATATCTTAGATATTAACTCCATCTAATTTCGACCATACATAATAAATGATGAAGATGGCAAAGCGGGGATATTTCAGAAAGCGGCACACCGAGTCAAGGCCTCTGCTTTGGGTCAGTTAGTTTTAAACTGTTTAGAATTACGCCAATTATGGATATCCACTAAGCTATTTGCTAAGGACTCAACACTTGCCATCTGTTCCTAAGGAAAAGAGAGGTAATGTTGTTTATTAGTGTCACAGCAATGATGCAA
Source organism: Protopterus annectens (assembly GCF_019279795.1). Classification (NCBI taxonomy): domain Eukaryota; kingdom Metazoa; phylum Chordata; order Ceratodontiformes; family Protopteridae; genus Protopterus; species Protopterus annectens. Next base: position 1,837,390,745 of record NC_056731.1, read on the forward strand.
CAAATCTTTCAAAAAATTAGGTCCTCGAGCATTAGCAGAAACAAAGTAAATAATAATAAGCTCAAAACTAAGGCCTGCAATACTCTGCACTCCAGTAGATAGATGGTTAAGATGTTCATAGCAGAAAGTGTCCTTTAGGTATGTCCAGACATGAAGGAGGGAAACTAGTCAAGAATAGTAAGAATGCAAATGCTTAGTGAGGATAGCGTGATCCATTATATCAGGTTACATAGCACAATCAAACAGAACCAACACAGAATAAAAGCACTAATAATTAGCAATGAAGGGATAATTTACTATTCTAATGAAGGCAGTCTCAGTACCCCCAGCTAACCCTGGAATATTCAGGAAGTACTCTAAGGCTAACTTCCTGCATAAAGTGATAACCTGGAAAAATTGCAAGGCCCATAAACCTTAAGAACATTGCTGTCTATGCAGAACTGTTCATAGAAACCCTATACAAGCATGTTCCACTGTATTTGTCATTCATCAGACCTGTCATTGAGCACAATGCCCCCTTTGGTATGTACCTAGCCAGGAATATCCAACAATTGGAACATCCATAGAGGGTCCTCACTAAAAGAATACAGGCCATAAGTAACATGTCCTATGCAGACCACCTCAAGGCCCTGTCCCTGTATTCTGTCTCCTACAGGCTGTTGAGGGGAGAGCAATGTCTGGCATACAGGGCATTGTCAGACCCCACTCTGATGGACCTCCTGCATATACGCAAAAGCAAGCACCAGAATTACCCATTCTAAAGACTTAAACCTTGCCTGTGATACAAATAGGACCTGATGGAGAGACATGTATGTATCCCAGAGACTACCCCATCTCTGGAACAGGCTCCCCATCCATGTGAAGCAGAGTTCCTCTCTAACCCAATTCAAGTGTAACTTGGACAACTGGATGGGGAACAGGAAATTCACCCCTGGTTTGGCACCTATGTCTTTAATGGACATGGGCAGCCTATGAATGGTTCATCTCCCTGGCCCCTCTTTGTAAATATTTCATTTACCGAGTCCCTGTTTACACTTATCAAGGGTACCAGAACTTGTCAGGGATTTGGGAAACACGGCTAGGCTTAAAAAGGCTCTTGTGGTCATTAACGTAGCAAACACCTATAAACCTATGAACAATCATAATCAAGCTAAACAAAATCTCAAAAGCTGACTACAGTCTCTTAAGGGAGGGTAGCTGTAGCTTCACAACACCACCCCCATCAGAGGATGCAGACAACTATGTTGAACAGTATGCCAGCGCAGTATACAAACACCTATACAACTGAATGGACTCAGCCATACCCAACAGAACTAAAGCCTGCTCCTCAAGGAAACACAAACCTGTTTGGTGGACATCCTCTATCAACAGACTTTACAACAAAAGGAAGAAACTGTTGTCCAAGGGTAAAAAGGAACATATTCCAAATTGGAAAAAAAACTCCCTCCTTAGGCTCAACAATCAAATTAGATCACTAGTGAAAGCTTCCAAAGCCAATTATGAACCCAAACTAGCCTCTGAAACAAAGGTAAACCACAAAGTGTTCTTCAGTTGCATCAGGAACCTCCATGGCAAAGCCCAGGTTTGCTCTGAATTAGTACTTAACAGTATCACTTACACAGATCCTGTTGACTTAGCCAACCTGCTAGCAGATAGGTTCAGTGCAAACTTCACACCCCCTGTCCCCACCAAAGGCCCTTTCAACATCCCCAATACTTTTCCCACACCTCACATCTTCATAGATCAAGTGCTAAAAGCACTATCCAAGGCAAAGAACACAGCTTCCATGGGACCTGATAGTATCCCAAACTGTATTATGCACCATCTCCAGCAAGAACTGGCTTTGCCATTGCGCAACCTGTTCAACCACAGCCTAAGTATGGACTTCATTCCAGCAGAGTGTAGAACTGCCATTGTTATCCCTTGCACAAAGGTGGTGCCACTACTGACTCTGAAAACTATCGCCTCACTGGCTTGACAAGTCTGATCTGTATTATTATGGATCTCATAAACAAGAACATAGGCAATCTCCAAGCACTTGAGCCCACCCAGTTCGGAGTCATCAAGGGCTGATCTTGCCTGTTGAACCTGGTTGACTTCTTTGGGACTGTCACCAAGGCCCTGGATGATGGAAAGTCAGTGCATACAGCTTACCTTGACTTGGCCAAAGCCTTTGACGCAATCTTCCACTTGGGCATCATCACAAAGCTAACACAACTTGGTGTAAATCCCTGTCTCTTCAGGTGAGTGGCCAACTGACTCACCGACAGGACTTTCAAAGTCAAAATGGGCACCTCCAATAGCAGACCTGTCACTAGTACAGTTCCCCAGGGATCTGTCCTGGGACCCCTACTGTTTGGCATCTATGTATCAGAGGTCCAGGCAAAGACAAAAGGCTTGTGGCTGCCCAAGTTTGTGGACGACTGAAAGTTTGGTGCTGCCATTGACTCCCCAAATTATGTTAAAATACTGCAAGTGGATCTTGCAGCAACTAATGACTGGTGCCAAAGTCATGGCCTCAAGCTAAATGTAAGAAAATGTATCATCATACCAATTAGCAAAAACAAGGCCCCTGCTGATCACCACATCAATGGCAACTCCCTAAGCACACAACCTGTGGTGAGAGACCTGGGCACTCAGGTTGATAACAACCTCACATTCAACTATCATGCAGCATCAGTGGTCAGAAAAGTCTTTTACTTGGTTCATCTCATAAGTAAATGGATTGCATTTAGAAAAATGGAAGTTACTACCCCTCCATACTCCTCCATCATTAGACCAGTAATTGAGTATAACAACCCGTTTGGTATGTACCTCTCCGAACATCTGCACCAACTAGAAAGGCCACTGAAATACCTCACAAAGAGAATCCATGGTCTCCAACACCTGTCCTATCACTCTATTCAGTATTGATTACTCAGGGGTGATCTGTGTCTCACCTACAAGGTAAGTTCGGACTCTGCCCTACTGGAGATGCTCCATATCCATAAGTCTAACTCCTCACACATTACCTGCTTGAAAGGCCTGAATCTAATATGTGATATCAACAAAACCTGCTGGAGAGACAGGTTTGTCTCCCAGAGGCTGCCCCGTCTCTGGAATAGACTTCTCATACATGTCAAACAGAGCACCTTGCTGACCCTCTTCAAACGCAACCTTGATGAGTGGATGGGAAACCACAGACTTGTCCTTGGGGCTCCACCTGTGTCCCTCATTGACAGGGGTGACAGGTGCTGACTGAGGTTTCTTTTTGGGAATAAACTCTTGGCTAGGCTTGTAATGCCCCAGGGCCATTAGACTAGTAACCTCCTATGATCCTAAGTTCAAAAATTAAATTGGAGATGATACATAATCTCACATACTGCTAAGTGAGATACAAGCTGAACATAAATACCTTCTCTATAACTTTCCCCAAAAATGACAAGACTGAGAGAAGACAGTCCCTTTCAATATTATTAAGGTCCAACAGTACTTCTGAGGACTGGAATTAAAAGTCTTCTTTGAAAAAGGAGATTGCAAAACTCCAGAGCTCATTGAGGACCCCAAAAATCTGACAACAACTGGATCAGAAATATCCAGGTAGACAATAACCATCCTGGAAGGACAAAGGTCCATTTCACAAGCTTTAAGGCAAGTGAACTCATTATAACTAGGAACTTAAGACGTAGTCCAGGAATGGATGGAAAATCTCTCAAACTCATTCAGTGCACTGTCTGCAGTGTCAAAAAGGTAATGCCAACCTAAATTTGCAGCATTGTCAGTGAAAACTGGAATAACCAAGTCATGTTGCTCTGCTGCGTTGCAAAACCTGTCCACGACACAAAAGAGCATGGGTGATTGGATTGTCACTCCTAAGATCTCCCGGAACTGAAATTTGTATTTTTTACGACCTGCCAGAGTGTTAAAGAGCATAATGCTCTGAAAGGCAGACTTAAGCAAAAAGGTGGAAACAAAGGGGTGATGTGCTACACCAGCATTCTTATCAAAAATGAGATTTGTATAAACAGTCATAACCAGAAAATTATAACAGTGAAAGATATATTGACTAAATAAGATATACAATGTAGGCAAATAAAGTATGAAACAAAATACAGAAAAAGGAAAGAATAAAATTGAAATAAATCTGTAACCTCAATATTAAATTAAATGAAAAGTAAAATACGCAATACAAATGCAGAACAGTAATAAAACACTTGATATGTGAGAAGCTAAAAACCAAGGTGAATTTAAAATCATTAGCAAATAACCATAGTATATTACATTGTCTGAATTTATATAAATGAAACGATTTTAGATTAAACTTATTCAAAGTTAAGAAGTTAGAAATTTCAATCAATATCTGTTCTCCTCAAAAGCATAAAGATGTATTATCACCATAAATAAGCCTCCCAAGAGAGAAATCAGAACTTGAAAGTCCATACATATTTATGAAAAGTCAGTGTGTTTATCCTTTAGATCTTATCAAGTGGAAATGAGTATCATCATAACTGTGACTTTAAACAACATATTCCACTGTTAAGTGGTAAACAATACCTGATCTGGAAAGACTAATTGTGTTGCATAAATGTATGTAAACCCTCAAAGAATTAAGAGTAGGAATTTGCACTTAGACTGGGAAGGCATTTCGCTATTGTCTAACTCTGTCTTGAGTTTGATTTGGCACAACAATGAGAATAGCCATGCTGGATACATAGGTAGTGAATTTGGGTCTATATTACAAGATAGAAACTTTAGTTAATCGAATAACTAAAGATCGATCTTGTAATATCGAAACCTAAAAATGTCAAACGGCCGTTTCAACCCAGGCAAACACTTCCCTTGGCAGCATCAAAAAAAAAACTTTAAATCCCACACCCCCTCTAACTAAATATACCAACTCCGAGATCACTCCAAATTGGAGAAAAGGGCATAATCCACATAATGGCCAAGGGAAGTGTTTCCCTGGGTTAAATTGGCCGTTCGACATTTTCAGGTTTCGACTTTACAAGATCGATCTTTAGTTTTTCAATTAACTAAAGTTTCAATCTTGTAATATAAACTTATGAATTTATTTATAGTAATCTTCTTCTTCATCTTCTTTCAGCTTTTCCTGGTTAGGGGTCGCCACAGCAGATCGCATCTCCGCTCATGATTGGCAGTGGAGTTTTACAGTGTCAAGTTGCCAGCCCGGCTCCCAACCTTCCATGGAAGGCACGCACACGCACGCACTCACTCCTACGGCCAATTTTAGAGTATCCACCTACTGCATGTCTTTGGGATGTGGGAGGAAGCAGGAGCACCGGTGGAAACCCACATAACCACAGGGAGGACATGCAGACACCGCACAGAAGGCACCCCAGCGAATTTATCTATATTAAGCAGGTATTAAAATACAAATTCAGTACAACACAAAAATATGGTAATATAATTCTTATAACAGAAGCACATTTATATTGCTGAAGGAAACAGCTATTGACAATAAACAACCACTAACCCAATATAAAATACTATAGCCAACTTCAAAATACCAAAAAAAAAGTACCCATATGGTTCTGCCACTGGCATGACACAGTTTAAATTATAACATTTGTGAAATTCTTCATATAAGCAGTAACTCCAGAACTCACAGTACAGGCATACCCCTTCTAAAATAATCTGGAATATAAAGAGATGAAATAAGTATGGGCTACTCCAGCTATATAATACTCAGTTCAAGTTATACACTTTCAATGAGCTATATAAGCAATAACAATGAGGTCAGGGTTATGTAGCAACAAAAATTATTACTGTTTACTCTTGCATTAAGGATTCCTTTGTCAGTACTTGGATAATGATAACTTATTACACTCTAGTATATTAAGAGCTGTAAATAAAAGCAGTGTATAGTCACTGGATTCATCAAAACAATTATGAAGCTGCTAAAATGATCAATTTCAAGCAGAAATGCTGGGTTCCATAAAGGTACAGCACTTAGCATTGCTGCCTCACTATGCATGGCTCATCCATTTTGGTCCTACTTTGAATGGCTTGTATAGAGAGCTTGCATGTCATGTCTGTGCTCCTGTGGTTTTTTCCAGGTATTATGTTTTTTTTTTTCCAGGTATTATGGTTTCCAAATAAACCTCCACATTACCTGTAATTGTGCCTAGTGTGTGTGTGTGTGCGTGTGTGCGTGTGTGTGTTTGTGTCTGTGTATCCTACCACAGACTAGCATTCTAATCCAATTTTAACTTGTTTTGCTTGCACTCATTTGAATGCCAGGAAAGGTTCCAGTTCCCCCAAAAACCTGCAATGAATAAAATTGAGTATCAGAGAAAGACTGAATTAAGTGAAGAAAAAGCTTCTACATTAAATTTAGACAGTGTGTTTTAGCATGCAGGTCTTAGCCAAAGATAGACACTGCATTGCAAAGAGCCAGAGGTAGACACTGCATTGCAAAGAGTCAGATGACTCAGGCTTCCTTAGTCCAGTACTGTTATAATTTCTTCATCTGGAGCCAGAGGTAAGCGTCCAGCTGGAAGGATTTTTATCCAATTTTGCATTTTAGCATGCTGCCACACAGCCTTCTGTGCCATTTCAATATAAAGTAGGAACTACTTTGAAAACACATCTTGTTATCATGTTTTAAGCATAACATATACTTGACATGCTTCGTTGAAGGTTGTGCGTCAGGGCTGGCAAACTCGGCACGTAAAAAATCTACTGCCAATCATTGACGGGCCGGAGTTCCGCTATGGCGACCCCTAACCCGGAAAAGCCGAAAGACACAAACAAATATACTTGACATGCTTTCAGTGTTCCAATTTAAAATTAAATGTCATGACCACATCTACACACTAAAACTGAAGATCTTCCTTTTACGTATTTACAGATAACTTTAAAATCATAACATTTTTGCTAAGACGTAGTTTGCTGCTCATACTTTCCACAGTAATGACATGGAAATGATGTTTAGCAAACTATCATCAATGCCAAAAGTTAACCTCTTAGTAAACAAGCTAACAGTTTCATTTTTAACAGCTCTTAACCACAAATGTTTGGTTTATTTCTTTATATCATATGACCAGCATGTCCATCTCAAAGAAGCACTTTTTGGAGTTAAAAATGCAGCTCTTGTGACCATTGTAAATATTGGTAATAGTCTGATATTAGTATGATTTAGAATTTACAATAACACACTGAAGACAGTTGAGTTTAGATACCAAATACAACAGAATATCTACTTTGTTGATGTAATTTACAGAATGAGAGTTGGAGGCACCTGCTGTAAAAACAAGTGAAAAAAAGAGCTAAGATATTTTGCATGGACATGTACCCAGCATGGACATGTACCCACTTGTGCTCTTCAGGCATGAATGGCTCTGAAGTACCACTTTCTATTTATTCAGTTAAATATTACACATTACACATGCAACTGATGTTAAAGGCCACATCTGAAATAAGGCTACAATGATACCATTAGCATTTAAGTTCTGTTAATGTTACCTACCACCTCTAACTAATCTATGGCCAGAATATGTTATTTTTGAAATTAATGACTGCCAAGACCATGGCAGTTAGCACAGAGGGTTATGACTGTCAGCTGTAGTTCCTGTGGTACAGGGTTTGATTTCCTGACCCTCATTTGCCTATTTTGTGATCTTGAGTAAGTTACTTAATTAGACATTGCTCCCAGGTTACCCCTTAAATGGTATTGCCTGTCTAATGGGCCTACCTGGTAAACAAATGGGTGTTTTTATTATTATTATTATTATTATTATTATTATTATTATTATTATTACAATTAAGGTTTTGCTACTATGTTGCAAAACTAAGATAAAATGATAGGCATCCCTATGTTTATTCATTAATTATTTGTTAACTGAGTAGATGGGCTGGTACAAGACCGTTTTCAACTGCTTCCTGGGCCAAACAGTAGTTACAAAATAAGATACATGCATTTATTTACTTATTTATTTATTTATTTTTATTTATTTACTTATTCTTTGTTGATGAGGTTAGCCCCAATAGGCTAGTAATTCTTTCAAGGGAGACCCAATCTGACAGCAATGAAAGCAGTTACCTGACACAAAAATATACAAAGCTCTGATAATGAGAAATAGAGAGACATTACCAGAGATTACAATGTAAAATGCAGAGAATGCAAAAAAAGCTAAGTAAAATTATATGGGAGAGTGGCACCAGGGGTGACTCGCAGGCCCTCCGCCAGTGGCTCCCTTAAGGATTTCTGTCATGGGGGCCTCTGCCAGACCCCTCTCACCTGGGCAGGAGCACTCTGGACCTCGCAGCCATCTGCCAGCCGCTCCCTTATGGACTTCCACCTGGAGGGGGCAGGATCTGGACCCTCTCATCCAGGTGCGAGCACTCCCTACCCAGCCGCTTTCAACCTCTCTTCCCGTTATGGACTTCCACCCGTGGGGGGGGATCCAGACCCTCTCATCCAAGCACAAGCACTCCCTGCCCCGCTGCTTTCCACCTCTCTTGCCCTTATGAACTTCTACTCAGGGGGGGATCCAGACCCTGTCATTCAGGCATGAGCACTTCCTGCCCAGCCACTTTCCACCACTTTCCCCCTTACGGACTTCCCCCGGAGGGGGGGCAGGATCCAGACCCTCTCATCCAGGCACGAGCACTCCCTGTCTGGCCGCTTCCTGCCCGGAGAGGGGGTGCACCATCTGGACCCTCTCACAAAGGCGGGAAAGCTCCCTGCCTGGCCCCTTTCTGCCTCTCACTCCCTTCCAGAATTCCATCGGGACAGGGTCTGCCTCGTGGAACTCTGCTGGGGCTGTGAGACTTCAGACAGTCCCTCATCCAGACATACATGATGTTGGTTCTCCCCTTTGCTCTCCACCTAGGGCTTTCAAACTTGCACAGAAGATGGCCCCAGATCGTGCCATCTCCTCACATTTTGCTGTACACTGCCTTCTTTCTCCACTGCGGTGCCAGGTGACAACAAACGTACTTCGCTTCGAGCCTCCTGGCACGTGGCACCTTGACTCCTGCGTGGTGCTGTTTGCAGGGTGGCATCCCCACAGTGCCAGGTAAAGGACCAGAGGCAGACCTGATGCCCACAGCCAGCACCATCTGAGAGACTCTATGGTGGATGTATCTCCGCACCCCTGGGGTCCGGGAGGACATGATCACAGACATGGCTTACTGGGGCGGCCCACTGTCAGCCCATGCTGATGGCTGACTCCCCCGGCTAGCTCCAGGTGCAAGATGCCCTCCCCTGGGGGCCAGGAGGATGGGATCACAGACCTGGGTTCCTGAGGCAGCCCTTGGCCCATGGGCACTGACATGCAACTCCCTTGGCTGGCCCTGGGTGTGAGACACCATGGCGGCCATATCTCCCCTCCCATGGGGGCTGGGAAATGGGATCCTGGATGTGGCTTCCACTGATGGCCCTTCACCTTCTCCCTGGACCCATGCACCCAACCCACTGGGTTGCTCTTCCAGGATGACCCTTAAGCTCAGTTTTGTGATCCTCAGCCCCATCTGCACCCACATGGGTTCTGGTTGTCTGGAAGGAGGTACCTGAGGGTGTGGAGCAAGGGGATCAATCGGGGACCATCTCCCATGCAGGAGGCCCCACCGCCGTGTCACACCCAGACCCTGCTCCCTCCCATCCCCATGCTGGACCCCACGCCCGCCTCTGAGGAGCAAAGTCCCACTAATGATCTGGACATGGGGAGGGGGCTGCATGCAGGGCAGGCTGGCTAAGGACAGTTCCACCCTCCCCGCGAGGGTGCAGAGCCCATCACCCTTCCTGATAAAAGCTTAGCTCAAGAGTTTACTTTCAATAGATCCAGGGGCAACTTGCAGCCCCCCACCAGCTGCTGCCTTAAGGACTTTAGTCATGGGGGGCTCCGCCCATCCTCTCTCACCCAAGCAGATGCACTCTGGACCCCACAGTCCTCCACCACTGATTCCCTTAAGGACTTCTGTCATGGGGGGTCCGCCTCACCCCGCTCACCTGGACAGGAGCTCTCCAGACCACACAGCCATCCACCAGCAATGCCCTTGAGGACTTCCACCCAGAGGGGGGGCATGATCTGGACCCTCTCACCTGGGGAGACTCACAGCCCCCTCCCGCCAGTGGCTCCCTTAAGGACTTCTATTGTGGGGGCCTCCTCCTGACCACAGTCACCCGGACAGCTCTTTGGACCCCACAGACATCTGTCAGTCACTCACTTGAGGACTTCCGCATGGAGGGGGGGCAAGATCTGGACCCTCTCACCAGGGGCCACTGGCAGTACCTCCGCCAGCAGCTACCTCAAGAACTTCTGTCATGGAGGCCTCCACCTGACTCCTCTCACCTGGGCAGGAGCACTCCGGACCCCACAGCCATCTGCCAACTGCTCCCTTATGGACTTCCACCCAGAGGGGGGCAGGATCCAGACCCTCTCATCCATGCATGAGCACTCCCTGTCCAGCTGCTTTCCACTTCTCTCCCCCCTTATGGACTTCCATCCAGAGGGGAGGGCTGGATCCGGACCCTCTCATTCAGGTATGAGCACTCCCTGCCCGGCTGCTTTCTGCCTCTCTCCCCCTTACAGACTTCCATCGGGATGGAACCCCTCCAGGTTTCCACTTCTACATGGGCATGAGTGCTCTTTCCTCAGGTTACATAACTCATGAAGGCTCCCAAATCATGCAGTGTCACCTGTACCCTCAGACCCTCTCAGGGGAGCATCCCCCCGAACCCAGCCGATCTCACAGAACTCCCCTCAGTCAACTGAGGGGCAGGTCCGCTCCCATTAGGGCTTCTGTGTCTCCTTTCTTTCCCATCCAGAGGGGCTCTGGGGACTTTGGGATATTTCAGGGATGCTGTTGGGTACCGGGCAAGGTCGGACACCTTCACCCTGCCTGTCAGGAGCACTCCAGACCTCACAGCCATCTGCCAGCAACTCCCTTACGGGCTTCCATCATGGGGGGGCTACTCTTGACCCCGCTCAACCAGGCAGGAGCTATCCCAGCCCTGCAGCTGTCCACCAGCAGCTCCCTTAAGGACTTCTACCTAGAGAGGGGAGCAGGGTCCAGACCCTGTCACCAAGTCCAGCACGCAGCCACCCTGCCAGTGGCTCCCTTAAGGACTTCTGTTGTGAGGGCTTCCGCCTGACCCCTGTCACCTGGGCAGGCGCACTCCAGACCCCGCAGCCATCCGCCAGTGGCTCCCTTAAGGACTTCCACCCAGAGGGGGGGCAGGAAAAGTGGGTGGTAAACTCCATATAAGGCTAAACACTAGCACGAGACTGATAGCAGACAAGTACCGTAAGGAAAGTTGAAAAGAACTTTGAAGAGAGAGTTCAAGAGGGTGTGAAACCATTCAGAGATAAACGGGTGGGGTCTGCATGGTCGGACTGGAGGATTCAACTCGGCGGCCACACCGGCCACCCAGCTGAGGTTGATCCACTCCCCCTCCAAGAAGCTGATGGCCTGTCCCTGGGTGCACTGGCTGCCATCAGGCAGACTTTTTCCATGGTGGTACACCATGACTGGCTCCAGGTCGGCCGGGAAGAGCACGTGGAAGGTGGCTCCCCTCCCCTTCCCAGAGGGGAGTGTTACAGCCCATGATCAGCTCTCGCTGTGACTCAAGGTCATGGGAGACAACCACTGCTGCACCCACCCCCTCAATTGCAGAAGGAGACAAGGGCACCCTGCTCCTGGTGGGACTGTCGACTAGGCTGGACTGTCCTCATTGCTCCTCGATTGAGACGTACCACTGGGCTGGCAGGCTCACCTCGGGTGCACAGGGTCATGGCGATGTCGGTGACCCACCTGTCCTGTCTTGAAACATAGACCAAGGAGTCTAACAGGTGTGCTAGTCTGAGGGTGGGCAGGAGTCCCCACTGCACAATGAAAGTGAGGACCAGCGCATGCCGGCTGAGGCAGGATCCCTCCGCCCCATGTGGGGGGGTGCACCACCAGTCCGTTTCACCTGTCCCATTGCAGAGGTGAAGTGTGAGCATAACTGGTGGGACCTGTAAGATGGTGAACTATGCCTGGTAGAATGTCTGTTACAGTAAAAACTTTTATACCCTGACAGAACTGATTTCCAGTCACTGTTCTTTAAAAATGTTTCACAAACTATAACAACATCAATCGTGTGGGAACGTAGCAAATTTTCTAATAAAAAAACTTTATTATTAATGCTCCTAGCATTAACAACCATCAGATATGCATCAAATGTTGCTATCTGCGAACTGTTACATTTTTGACCTGGCAAAAATCCTGGCTAGTGTTTGTCAAATATTGCAAAATATCTGCTGAAAAAATTCTCTTCCCTGATCTAGATAAATGCACACCATCCTGTCTGAACACGTGTTCCCAAAAGAAGGCTTGGATGCTCTACAAATTTCCATTTTTTAAAACAGGACATTTTTTTTCCATGTAGGTGTTTATCCAAAAAATCTTTTCATTCACAGTGACCTGACTATCCTTTCTATAGGTGATTTGTGAAAAATGTCCTAACACCAGTACAAGCTATACTATCTAGGAGGGCTGCCAGTTCCCGACTAACACTCAGAGAATCTTTGTTGGTGACATCATCTGTACCAACATGAAAAAAAACAGATTGATACTTTCTTACATTAAGGCTTTCCCAGGCTTGTTTCACATCTACTATTTTTGCTCCTTGCAAGCATAACACTACTTGATGTTCATTATCATCTCTGCAAATATAAGTATCAGTTCCTCTAATAACTGAATCTCCAATTACAAGAATATCTTTGCTGACTATCTCCGAAGAATGTTCAGCTTCTAATACAGTCATTTCAGCTCTATCAATTGTTACGAAGGATAGATCTTCATCACTATTAGTCTTATTAATTCCACTGTTTTCATTGCATATTAAATTCTCATCCAGCTGGCATTGTAAATCCACAACTTGAGCCAAGTAGTCAACATCTGTCTTTCTCTTCTTTTTTCTTACAGTACTGTTCTTCAGTCCTTCTACGTTCAGTTTTGATTTCTTCCTTTTCACCTGCCCCTTGCCTCTTTTTTCTACCTTTTCCATTGGAAAGGTGATGCCTTTTTCTGTAGACTGAGAGTTTTCTGATAGACAGATATCTTCATTCCCTGTCACCAGGGTATTACATAACAAAACAGAATCCTTTTTACTACGTATTCTCTTTCCTTTACAGTCATTAGTCAGGTTTTTTTTCTTCATTATTTGTTGAGAACATCTTCCTTTCTTTCTTTTTTTTTGTTTCCTTCTAAACAAACTGGATCTTCAGATTGCTGAGTACTTGCATCCACAATTCCATAGTTCTCAGGGGTCTCATCATGTTTCATAGGAGTTGCATGTTCTTTGCAGAAAATAGATGCATCATTTCCTAAATCTGTTCTATTTGTTCTATGCCTAACATTATTTAGTTCATCAGTCTAGTCATTAATATATGATACAACAGTTCTCCAAGCCACGCCAATTACACATGTGCAATCATCAAGTTGAGATTTGCTTCTAACAATGGTAAGCAAATCATCCAACTTTTGACACGAGGAATAAAGATCACCAGTGTTATCAGCTGTTACCTTTAAATATGCATAGCATTTATTACACTGTACAAGATACTTGTGCATTAGCAAATCGTTAATTGCATCCTAATTTAAGGAATCCATATTCAGCTTTAATTGAATAAAATATTGCAAACGTAAAAAATTACACAAAGTCAGTAGCAAAGAATTCAAGTGAACTTAAATCAACTTTTATGACAAAATTATATCAGTAATATCCAACTAAATAATAAAATACAATAAAGTTGGTCTAACCATACAAGTTCCACCAGCCAGACAGAAGTTGTAATTTCTTTACGTCACTTCCTACCTACAAACAGTTAAAAATAGTGATAACAAATGCAATATAAATTCAAATAAAACTGCTCTTACCAGTCAACTCCACAACAAATCACAAACAGACAGGATTGTTTTGATATGCTCAGAATTTTCCTCTCTGCACTCTGTGTAAATTTATAGCTGTTAAGGTCTAGGGTTACCACCTGTCCCACATTGTGAGGGAAAGTCCCTCTTTGGGCAGTTGTGTCCTGACAAAAAATTTAAAAAATGGCAAATGTCCTGAGATTTTAGAACAAAATTATTTCCTATATTTTATGTAATAGTTGCATAAAACAGTTATCCTGTATCTAAAATACCTAAATGTTATAAGAAACAGAATAAACAACTAAAATGCTACAAGAATAAGCTTTTATTTAGGCAAAAAAGTTAAGTTATATCCTTTGTACTGACCGTGGGTATGTGTTGGCCTGTAAAATCTGATGTTTGTACTGAAAATGTCCCACTTTGGCCATTTGAAAAGGTGGCAACCCTATCAAGGCCCCTTGTGGTGGCTAGAGCTTGCCTGTCCAAAACCTATCCCTTTCTCACAACCAAAAGTGAAACTAAAGGTAAAACAACAAAATATGAATCAAAGTAAAGCTTGTTAATAAGTAGTCTCTTCCTACCTACAGACAGTTAAAAATAGTGATAACAAATGCAATATAAATTCAAATAAAACAGCTTTTGTCTGTCAACTCCACAACAAATCACTAACCAAGACAGGATATTTTTGATATGCTCAGAATTTTCCTCTCTGCAGTCTGTATAAATTTATAGTTGTCTAGGCCCTTGTGGTGGCTAGAGCTTGCCTGTCCAAAACCTATCCCTTTCTCACAACCAAAAGTGAAACTAAAGGTAAAACAACAAAATATGAATCAAAGTAACGCTTGTTAACAAGCAGCCTCTTCCTACATACAAACAGCTAAAAATAGTGATAACAAATGCAATATAAATTCAAATAAAACTGCTCTTACCAGTCAACTCCACAACAAATCACAAACCAAGACAGGATTGTTTTTATATGTCCAGAGTTTTCCTCTCTGAAGTCTGTGTAAATATGTAGCTGTCTAGGCCCCTTGTGGTGGCTAGAGCTTGCCTGTCCAAAACCTATCCCTTTCTCACAACCAGAAGTGAAACTAAAGGTAAAATAACAAAATATGAACAAAGTAAAGCTTGTTAATAAGCAGTCTCTTCCTACCTGCAAATAGTTAAAATAGTGATAACAAATGCAATATAAATTCAAATAAAATGGCTCTTACCGGTCAATTGTGTTACAAATGTATTAGAACTGTATGTCATGTGTATATAAACTGATTTATACAGATTTTTATGTTGAAAAGGTATTTGTAAAGTGCTTGTGTTTGACATGTATCTACAGTGTGCCTTACTGGAGAGAACAGAAGTGTACATGCACTATTGTAACTGTTTTAATGTATACATTTTAACAGAGGAAACTGGAAAGTTAACCTCAGTCCAGCAAACTTTAAAATATATCTGAAATTAAATCACTTTATGGGCTAGGCCATAAAGGTACTATCTCACAGGTTTCAATGCAACCAGAGACACAAAGTCTGTACTAGGAAGCTTCTGTATTGTCTTTGGGGTGGACTAATTGACATTCAGGAAGAGTGGAAGTGTTTAGTCTTTTATGACCTTCAGAAGCTCAACAGATCTGAGAAAATTACTTGTCTGTGTATTTTTTACATGTAAGTGTTAAAATCCTGAGTGTCTCCAGGGTTGGTGATACTGTGGGAAACAGAGTCAGATGACCAGATATATGTGAAGTCATTCCGTATAGAAATAATGTTTTAATATTAGAGGAAACTGATGTCTCAGGAGCATTCTGTATTCTGTCTTAAGTAAGTTATTAGGGAACAGTATAATTCTCTTAGATTCAGACAGAAATATAATAAAGCTTAATTTAGATATTGTTTTTTTTTCTTTATTTGTCTGAGCATGTCCTTCAATGTTGTTTTAAATATTTCCTGTGATTTTAAGCTCGGATATCACTGTGAATATATATACTTAGTATTATCTTGTTCTCTTAATATTTATTATCAGATATATTTAAACCTTTCATTGTGGCTGATCTTTTCAGAGATATTTAAGTTTTGAGAGTACTTGCATGTTTATTTTGTGGCACTGTGTGGGCCACTCCTAATAGCCTTGCTCTTGGTCAAACTACCGTTTTATTCATATTAATTTCACTCAGTCTATTGGGTACCCTTGGAAGAGCCTCAAGATAGCTGGCAGGAGAGTCTGGGTAGAAGGAAGCATAACCAGTAAACCTGTGCCAGCTTTTCCCAGGTCTGTGTGTGTATGGGGCAGGGTAAATCAAACTCTTAAGAGTGTGAGTGTCAGCTACATGGGCAGGGACGCAAAGTACTGGTTGGACAGAGAGGGTGCTGGAGATCTTGGCTTGGATACTCAGCTGAGATCTTAACTCTGTAGTTGTGCCAGTGAGGAGTCTTATTGGAGATCTGGAGAAAGAGTGAAAAACCAGCCCCAGACTGTGTTCCCAGTGTGCTGTTAAGGGAAATTATGCTTAATTGTGCTTGATGCAGAGAGCTGCATCTGGAGATACTGTGTGTGTGTACCTGTTTTCCTCTCAGTGAACGTCCCCCACTGTTGCCACTGATGAGGATTGAGGCTCCTTGATTACTAGCCCAGAGGTGGAGGGACATCACATATTGGTTGGCAGTGTGGGGTAACCACATCACATATTTGTTGGCAGTGGTGTGCCACTGAAAAGCACTTGCCAGTGAAAGTACTTATTGGACCAACTTGGGCCTGTCAACTTTCCTCCTGTCATGTTAGTCCCAGGCTGCCTTATCTGCTGAGCTAAGCACGTTGACCAGCAACACTCTTACTAGTGTACAGGGAATTATCTCTCAACATTTAAATACTGCACTTCCATGTTTTTTTATTCTGTTTTTGTTTTCAGTTTTACCTTTAAAGTCTTAATTATCTCTTACTAAGGAAATTAACCGGGAAATACATGGCTACATATTGTCATTTCTGGCAGAAAAAAATGTATATTTAATGCATTATTTCCATATTTGTAAATGCAGCTTTAAAGACACTGAAGATGTCATGCTTTTTAGTGGCACACCACTGCCAACAAATATGGAGGTTGGGAGGGTGGCCTAATGGTTAAGGTGTTTGCCTTACAAACACAAGGGGCAGGGTTTGAATCTCACAAGAGATAATTGGCTAAGCTTAAAATAGCTCACAAGAGCAATTAGCTTAGTGCTAATCTATGAACCTATGAACTCAACAAATCGCAAACCAAAACAGGATTGTTTTTATATGCATAGCTGTCTAGGCCCCTTGTGGTGGCTAGAGCTTGCCTGTCCAAAACCTATCCCTTTTTCACAACCAAAAGTGAAACTAAAGGTAAAACAACAAAATATGAATCAAAGTAAAGCTTGCTAATAAGCTGTCTCTTCCTACCTACAAACAGTTAAAAATAATGATAACAAATGCAATATAAATTCAAATAAAATGGCTCTTACCAGTCAACTCCACAACAAATCACAAACCAAGACAGGATTGTTTTGCTATCCCCAGTATGACAATAAGAGAGTACTTGTAAGACTTAGAAAGCTAAATATAGGCAAGAATGGTATCCATAATGCTCTTCTAGTCTTTTCTGTTCTTTCTCCAGCTCCCACCGAATGTGAGTTCAATCGACAGGCTCATATTGCTCGATTAAAGAAACTGAGGGAAGCAAGTGGTATGTATGCAGCAGAAAAGAACTGTTATTGTAGTATTAAAACTTAAAGATAACTTTTTTGGTCTTTTATAGAGTTGTATCAAATTGAGCATGCATATCCCAACTGTAAAAGCAAGTATGCATGCATTAGTCTGAAGCACAAACCAATTGTAAGGGTCCAATATTAGACATGATTCCCAACAATATAATACTGTTATTTCTTCAATAACATTTACATTAAATTAAAAACTCTATACCAGTGGTACAAATGCCCTGCTGTAAACTGCAGTCTGTATAATTGGAACATGCATATGTGCAATATATGCACATTGCAAAGATTACTTTCAGCAATCTGTAGTGTAGTGTGTATCTGTTGGGACCAGGGTTGCCAGATTTCCAGCACCCCAGGTAGGGACAAAAAAGAAGAAGAAGGTCTCTCACAGTAAGTGAAGACCAAAAAAAAAAAAAAAAAAAAAAAGGTCTTCGGCAACTACTTTTTAGTGTATCTAAGTGCAAATTATATAAATAACTTCCATTATGCCTATTTACTGAAGGAAAGTTACTACAATGCAATGATATACTAGGTGCCCTTTTGTGGCACAGTTAAAAATCATTTCTGTATCTCTGGACTATAAGCCTGGAGGAAGGGACAGGTACTATAGCATCTTATATTATGTTCTCCTGTAAATTACTGCATTAGCTCAATTTTTAATATACAGACATATATTTAATAAACACTTTAGAATCTAAATATTCAATAGCCCTAGGTCTTTCAAGAAAATATGTCATGTCATTTATTCAGGCACTATCAGTCACAGCAGATTTTCAGCAGCACATACTTCTCTGGTACCAATTCACAGATGTTGCTTTTGTTGCACATTTTGCTCATGTGAAGCAGATAACCAAACTTTTGTTGTTAACAAACTCCAAAATGAATGCCAGAAATGGCTAAACATACTTCATCCAAAGAAACTGTCCCTCCTCCCTACTCTTTTCAACATTCTTTTACATATCTTAAAAACTTATAAATGCAAGCTTATGTTTTATTCCCCATCAGGCCTACCAGCCCTTTTCCCCCTCTTCCTCAAGCTTTCTCTCTGTGTTACAGTCTTACAGAGCAAAGTGTACATCTAATTCAATCATACAGCTTTGAAGGCTTCTCTCTCAACTCATTCAGCTGCCCTGAAAATTCATTTTCAGGATGTAAACAAATTCCCACCCTTCCCCTCAAAAAAAGAAAAAAAAAAATACCATAACTTGATGAATAACAAAGGCATAAGTAAAGTAGTCTGCTACAAAACAGATTTCTTAAAAGTATTCAGTTTTTCATTATTACTGCAAACTTTCTCACCCATTACAGCATTCTTCCCTGAATTAGTTTTATATCCAATCTGTAAACTCCACACTGGTACTCGCACAAAGTTTCAAATTAGTTTCAGACTCAGAGGTAATAAACTGATCGACATCTACAAAAAAAAAAAAGGTCTTTAATGCGGAACAGCGGAACAGAGTTCCACATTAAAGAACTGAGCTCACTCAGTAGCTCTGCACTAAACATGGAGCTTCTCGTGTTTAATGCACTGCAGTTCCGCATTCAACACAAGTAGCTCCGTGTTTTGATTGGCCCGTATACCGGCATATGGGCCAATAAAAAATCGCTAAACACGGAGCTTCTCGTGTTTAATGCGGAACACAAGAAGCTCCGTGTTTATCAATTTTTGATTGGCCCGTATACCAGGTATACGGGACAATCAAAAAAAAAAAATAAAAAAAAAACAAGCAAAGCGGAGGCTGGCCGGGATTTAAACCGGCAGGGTGGGACTCGGGATCAGGCTGCTGATCTCGGGACAGTCCCGCCCAAATAGGGACGTCTGGCAACCCTGGTTGGGACATATACTTAAATGTAATCTTTCTGAGAAAAGAGTTGCATAATTGTGTTAATGCATTGCATATCACATATGATGGTACTAATTTTATTTCTTTTTTTCTCTCACCCCAACCCTTGTCTCTCTTCTTTTATTTTCTGTTATGTGTCATCAAAATGTCTCCATGTCATCCATGTGTACCACATCATTAAATGTTACATAGCACAGTGAGGTAGGCCAGCCCCAGTTGATCAGCCTGCCCCTGCTCCACCAGCTCCAGCACCAAGGCCCAGCATGTCTGGGACCCAACCTGGGAATACTGCCTCTGCTACCACGGTACTACCTGTGTCCTCAGGTAGTACTGCCTCAGGAGCTGGTGCAGTGATATCCTCCAGGAGCAGTGGTGGAGGTAATGATTTCATCACTTGCAGGAAGTTGCCAGGGATGGTGTGTAGGGTCATGCACCACACTATTGGTGTATGCCTACTCCAGATGGAGAGGCTGCTCTCCCTCATGGTCCATAGGAGGAGGAGACGTCAAGGTCTCCAGCCACCAGTGGAATAAGGGAAGAGTGATGACAGTCCAGTGGGTGAGGACTCGATTCTCACTATCTCCAGGCTTGATGTCCATGATTCTGCTTTGTCCCCTTCCTCACCCCAGTCATGGTGTCCCCCAACCTTTTGTGCCCATCACTGTTCCTGTTTCTTGTCTTATTTGTTTGCATTTGCTTCCTCACCTACCCAACTTACCTGCCCAGTCATTCCTTATGTCCCCTACCCAGCAGTCCTTTCATACTGAACTGAAAAAAAAATGGGTGCCTATCCCACAGAAAAAAAAATGTCCCATACATAGCTCTCCTTCACACACTTAATTTGGTCTAATTGGCTTTACAATGTGATTGCATTAGTGTCACCCCTCTTCGAGGGTGTTTATAACATGCAACCATGTGAATTGGAAGATGCACAGCACCTGATGCATGCATCTAGAGACAAATCCTGACTCTCCTCATCTGTGAGGTAGACCATCATGTCATCATGGACCTTTTCTAAATGGATACCAGTGATATCCCCACTGTGTGCAACAGACCTGTGTGAGTTGTTCATAGGTTCATAGGTGGTACTAGGCAATTGGCCCTGGGGCTTATACAAGCCCAGCCAAAAAGGTACCCTGGCTTTTGCCACCCAAGAAAATTATTTTCCTGTGCCACTGTCGAGCAGAGCCACAGAAGTGATCACTGGGTGAATTTCCTATTTCCCATCCAATCATCAAGATTTTTCTTGAAGAGTGCTAATGAGGAGCTTTGCTTGATATAGATAGGTAGTTTATTCTAGAGTATGGGAAGTCTCTGGGTCAGGAATCTATCCCTCCGGCATGTTCTGTTTATTGTGGTGACAAGGTTTAGGTCCCTACAGCATGTAGCTCAGAGGGAATGGGATTTTTTTAAGTGGAGCATGTCCAACAGCTCTGGGTTTGACATAGCTTTGTATGTTAGGCAGAGATCACCTCTGAGTAGGTGATATTCGACAGAGTAAAGCTGGAGATTTCTGAGACGGTCTGCGTAGGGCATCTGTTTGAGGCTGGTAATCCTCTTTGTGAGGTATTTCTGCGGCCTTTCCAGTTGTTGTAGATGTCTTGTGAGGTACATACCAAAAGGGGGGTTGTACTCTATAATGGGTCTAATGAGTGATGAGTAGAGGGGAACAATGACCTCTTTTTTTTCTGGATGAGAAACCTTTTGTGATGAGGTGTGCCACGTAGAAGGATTTCCTGACTACTGTGGCGATGTGATTATCAAAGGAGAGACTACTATCCACCTGTGTCCCAAGGTCTCTTATCACACTTTCGGTGTTAAGTATACTACCACCTATGTTGTAGTTCATGAGTACAGAGTTTTTACCAAAGGAGATGACAATGCACTTTTTGGCATTGATCTTGAGGCCATGGCTTTGACACCAGGCATCTGTCTCAGTGAGGCCCTTTTGTAGGATGTCCACATAGTTAGGATTTTCGATTATGGCTCCTAGTTTGCAGTCATCTGTGAACTTCATTAGCCAAAGACCTTCTGTGTTAGCCTGTACTTCAGAGAAGTAGATACCAAACAGGAGAGGACCCAGGACTGAGCCCTGTGGTACTTCACTTGTCACTGGTCTGAAGTTGGATTTGGAGTCTGCTACTTTCACAGTGTGGGTTCTGTCAGTGAGCCAGTTGGCAACCCATCTTGTGAAGTTGTGACATAGGAATTTCTACCTAGTTTAGTGAGTTTATCTATAATTCCAGAGTGGGGGATGGTGTTGAAAGCCTTGGCAAGATCTAGATCTGTGTGAACCATCTTACCCTCATCTACGGCTTTGGTGACTACTTCAAAGAAGTCTATCAGGTTTAGGAGACATGCTCTGCCTTTTACAAACCCGAACTGGGTGGGGTCCAGAGTTTGGAGATTGCCAATGTCTTTGTTTATAAGTTCCATGATGATACGTTCCAAGGCCTTGCAGACCAGGCTCGTCAGGCTAATGGGGCGGTAGTTCCCGGGGTCCGTGGTGGCTCCCCCCTTGTGGAATGGGAAAACCGTCGTTGTGCACTATTCAGCAGGCATAAAGCCTGAGGTGAGGCTATGATTGAACATGGTACTTACGTGGGGTGCCAGTTCGTTCTGTAGTTCATGTAGAACGCAGCCTGGGATGTTGTCTGGTCCCATGGATGCTGTGTTCTTGGCTTTGGAGAGTGTGATTTTTACCTGTGCAGCCGTGATTACAGGAAATTGTGGTTTTTACCTGTGCAGCCATGATTACAGGAAATTTGCATTCTTCCTGTATAGAGATGGGCTCTTTAGGGGGTGAGAGGGGGGTAAAGTTAGCAGTGAACCTGTCTGCCAGGATGTTGGCAATATCAGTTGGGTCTCTATATTTAGAGCCATTGTGCTGTAACTCAGAGCAGATCTGAGTGTTGCCATTGAGATTCTTGACATAGCTATAGAATGCTTTGTGGTTGTCTTTAGAATCAGTGGCGATTTTGTTTTCGTAACTAGCTTTGGAGGATTTTATCAGGGATCACAGCTTCTTACTGAGGCTGACCAGGGAGCTCCTCCACTCATGGGATTTTACTCTCTTTTGCAACAGTTTTTTCCTTCTGTTGTACAGTTTGTTTATGGCAGAGGATCACCAGATTGGCTTCCTTTTTTTGGAGGATAGCGTCTTGGTTCTGTTTGGGATAGCATGATCCAAGCCACGCTGCTTCACAAGGGACGGCTTGCACCTGTCACCCCTGGGCTTCCGGATATTGGCAAAGGCTCTTGCCACCCCCATAGTGCCTTTTTTAGGCAAGGCTCAAATGATAAACCTACCGCCCTAGAAAACAAAAATGGAGAAAAACTAAGGGTAATACTGCTCAATGCCAGAAGTCTAAACCTCAAGATGCACGCCCTCGAAGCCCTCCTCAGTATGGAGAACATTGATGTCTGTGCTGTGACTGAAACCCAGTTCAAGGCTCCTGAGAGCACCCCAGCACTATCAGGTTATACCTCATATCATGCGTTCCGGCCCCAAAATCTGGACCGAACCACAAAAGGAGGGGGAGTATCCATATTCATAAAGGATACCCACACCTCCAGGTTAGTGGCAACGCACGAAGCATCGGAGACCATCCAGGTGCAATTAACCATAGGTAAAACTGCCCTACAGTTTGTAGCATGCTACAGACCACCCTCTCAAACTCAGGAAACCCACACAGCCTTCCTGAAGACACTGGAGAGTATGAATGTCTCTCCAAACACCATCATATTAGGTGACTTCAACTACCCAAACATAGACTGGGAACATTACTCAAGCCCCAACACCCTAGCCCAAAGGTTCCTGGAGTTCATAAAATCAAATGCTATGGAACAACTAGTCACCATTCCCACAAGAGGAGAAAATATACTAGACCTGATCATCACAAACATGGGGACAAAATGCTCCACACGAAGTATATCCCTCATTGGTGTGTTCAGACCATAAATTAATCTCACTGGAGATCCACATCCCGCCCAACCCCAGCAAAAAAGACCACAGTGAAGAACTTCTCAAAAGCAAACTTCACACTTCTTAAGACTGGAGTGGTATCCTTCAAGGCCCCTGAGCCAGTGGAAACCACAACCCACGCTGCTGAAACCCTTACAAATGCCTTCTACGAGCACCTCCAGGAATGTATGGATCAAGCAATCCCTAATAAAATCAAGACCCTTTCCACCAAAGGCAGGTGCCTGGTCTGGTGGACCCCAGCCATAAACAAACTCTACAACAAGAGAAAGCTACTACATGACAGAGCAAAATCCCTAAAAGGGAAGGCATCTCTGATCAATACTAGCAAAAAACTACGATCACTCATAAAATCATCCAAGGCCAACTTTGAGAGAAAAATCACTAATGACACAAAAGACAATCATAAGGCCTTCTTTAGCTATCTTAGAAACCTGGGTGGAAACTCCCAGATATGCTCAGAATTAGTCCAAAATTATAAAAAAATCACTGAACCCACAGACATTGCCAACATACTGGCAGACAGGTTCAGTGCAAATTTCTCCCTCCCCCCCAAAAGGAGAAATATCTATCCCACCAGAGTCTAGCCTCCCAAACATCTCAGATGCCCAGGTGAGAGCTGCTCTCTCTAAAGCAAAAAACACAGCATCAATGGGACCGGACGGCATCCCTGGCTGTGTGCTACACGAGCTAAATGAGGAACTAAACCCACACATAAGGCTGTTGTTTAATCTTAGCCTTACTACAGGATACGTACCCAAAGAATGGCGTATGGCAACTGTGGTCCCACTCCACAAAGGCGGTGCTTCTACGGACCCTGGAAATTACCACCCCATAAGCTTGATGAGCCTTGTCTGCAAAGCTATGGAGAGGATCATAATGGAACTCATAAATAAAGACATTGGGGACCTACAGACACTGGATCCTACCCAATTTGGCTTTGTCAAGGGCAGATCCTGCCTCTTGAACTTGGTCGACTTTTTCGAAACAGTCACTAAGGCCATTGATGAGGGTAAGGCAGTTCACACAGCCTACCTTGACCTAGCAAAAGCGTTCTACACAATACCCCACTCGGGCATCATAGAAAAGCTCACCAGCTTAGATGTAAACCCATATGTCACAAGATGGGTTGCAAACTGGCTCAAGGACAGAACACACAGGGTTAGAGTTGCTGGTGCCATGTCAGACTCTAAGCCGGTCACGAGCGGTGTCCCACAGGGCTCAGTCCTGGGCCCCCTCTTGTTTGGCATTTATTTTTCTGAAGTGCAGGCAAACATAGGGGGATTGTGGCTGACAAAATTTGCAGATGACTGCAAACTGGGCACCATAATTGACACTCCATCAGACACAGACATCCACCAGAGAGGTCTCATAGAAATGGATAACTGGTGCCAGAGCCATGGCCTTAAGCTAAATGCCAAAAAATGTATAGTCATACCCTTTGGGAAAAACAAGGTAACCCTAATTACCACATAGGTGGTAATCCATTAAACACGGAAGAAGTTATCAGGGACCTGGGGACCCAAGTTGACAGTAACCTCTCTTTTGACACTCACATTGCCAAAGTGGTTAGGAAGACCTTCTTCATTGCCCACCTGATCATGAAGGGATTCACATCCAGATCAGGAGAGGTCATTGTACCCCTGTACTCTTCACTTATCAGACCAATGATTGAGTACAACGCCCCATTCGGAATGTACCTTACCCGACACCTGCAGCAGTTGGAAAGACCCCAAAAGTTCCTCACCAAAAGGATAAAGGGGCTCAAACATATGTCATACGATGCCCGAATGAAGAAACTCCAGCTCTATTCAGTCGCATACCGTCTGCTCAGAGGTGATCTGTGCCTGACATACAAGGCCATGTCCAACCCGAATTAATGGACATGCTCCACCTCAAAAAATCCAAATCCACCAGAGCCACGAGAGCAAGAGACTTAAACCTCAACACGGATTTAAATAGGACATGCTGGAGGGACAGATTCATCACCCCGAGACTCCCTACACTATGGAACAGAATCCCAGTCCATGTGAGGCAGAGCCCTTCACTGACTCTGTTCAAGAGAAATCTTGACGAGTGGATGGGAGATCGTAGGTTTACCCCGGGAATCATCTCTGTGTCACTGCTGGACAGAGGCACAGCAAACTAATGGGTATAGTATTCTCATCCTAAGGGGTGGTGAAAGCCACACACACTCTGGCTAGGCTTATAAATGCCCTAGGGCAGATAGCCTAGTAAGAACCTATGAACCTATGAACCATGCACTCGTGTAAGTGCTTATAAAGTGCAATTGTGTAGGATTCAGTAGTCATAACTGTATTGTCCATCTGCATGGGTGTCATGAAGTTCTCCACTTCTGTCTTAAGAAGCATGAAGTTGGCTTTGGTGAAATTTTTTACCATGGTTTCATTAATGGGGGGTAGGGGCAGGATGTGGATATCTAGGGTAATTAGCTTATGGTCAGATCAGACCAATGAGGCGTTGACTTCAGGTGTGGAACACCGGTCACTCATGTTGGTAATGACTAGATCTAGGATATTGTTGCTCCTGGTGGGGGTGTAGATAAGTTGATCCAGGGCATTGGAGTTTATGAATTCCAGAAAGCGTTGAGCGAAGGAGTTGGTACATGAGTAGTTTTCCCAGTTAATGGTGGGGTAGTTGAAATTTCCCATTATTAGGCTCTTTGGCTGAACCCTAATATTTTCCAGTACATCAAAAATAGAGGAGTGGGAATCCTGGGGCATGGTGGGGGATATGTAGCAAGCTGCAATTTGGATTGCAGTTTTGCCCAGAGTTAGTTGCACTTGGATAACCTCGGCTGCATTATGCTGAGCAACTAGCCTGGAGGTGTGGATATCCTTCATGAATATGGACACACCTCCGTTGCACTTGGATAACCTTGGCTGCATTATGCTGAGCAACTAGCCTGGAGGTGTGGATATTGTTAATGTTACATTATGTCTGCGACAGTTTTTATAAAGTAGAAAGTGAAGGGGTTAGCGTGTCTGCCACCCCCGATCCATTCCTGCGGTTGGGCTACTCATATCGCTCCTGCTTACTCCTTGGGTGCTCCCCCCTCTACAAACATAAAATAAACAGGAATACCCCCTGCAAAGGACACCTACCTCGGACTGCCTGCTAAAGTGTTCCCCCTTAAAACCTGCATTAACTAGCATGTATGTATCTGGCTCTTGGAATGTATGAAATTCAGATTTTAACCTACCCCCGAGCCCTTTCCGGTTGCTCTGTACCTTAGTCTTTTTTCCTCAAGGCCAACTATTTTCTCTGTCTCCCACCCCCATTTCACCACTAGGTGGCAGCAGACTCCAACTACAGTGAAACGCTCGCTTTCATGCTTGCCGTTCTCACTTTCAAACCTAAGCTAACTTTTAAACATTACACTCTTAATAAAGGAGAAACCTCAGCTCTGCCCTATACCTCTAATTCTGACTAAATCCCACTGCAATTTACCTCCCTCTAGCTTACACTCAGTCCCAACTACAGAGTGCCACTAGATTGTTTCTTGCTGCTCTGTGTGTGGACCTCTCACACCTGCCTGGCTCTTCCCTCCCCCTGGCCATCTTCCAATACTACCCCTCCCTCTTACCTCCTTATCCCCTCCCCATATGTGCACTTCTTCCCCTGTACCTATTTCCCAGAGGTGCTATCAGTGGCGCCATCTTTAGAAAGTGAAGGGGTTAGCGTGTCCACCACCCCCAATCCATTCCTGTGGTTAGGCTGCTCGTATCGCTCCTGGTAGGTCTTAATCAACTGCTAATGTAATTGTGTGCTCATTTGTTGAAAGAAACTGCTGCTTTGCATGCCTGTAATGCATTATTTGCCTTGATTTACTATATAACATCTGTCTTCTTATGCTGTATTGCCTAACAGCCATGTGCAGGAAAGTTGTGTAGCTTTATAGCCGTGTTAGCGATATGCATAAATACTAAAAGGTAGCGACAGCTAGTTTAACTATTAACTGTCAGTATTGTTTGCCTGTGAAGGTCTGTGATTAAATGCTCAACAGATTCTTCTGCTCAGAATTAAATGCTAGTTAATAACTTAGGGTGGCCAAGGTGGTGCAGCAGTTAGCGTTGCCATCTCACAGCAAGAGGTTCTCCAGTTCGATTCTCGGCTGGGGTACCTTCTGTGCAGAGTCTGCATGTCCTCCCTGTGGTCGCGTGGGTTTCCTGCGGGTGCTCCGGTTTCCTCCCACATCCCAAAGACATGCAGTAGGTGGATTGAACACTCTAAATTGGCCCTAGGTGTGAGTGTGTGCATGTGTGTGCCTTCTGTGGAAGGTTGGGCGCTGGGCTGGCAACTCAACACCATAAAACTCTACTGCCAATCATGAGTGGACAGATGATCCACTGTGGCGACCCCTAACCGGGAAGCCAAAAGAAGAAGAAGAAGAAGAACTTAGATGCAGAACTCAAGATACTTTTCTGCTTGGAATTAAGTGATTGTTAGTATAGTTGGTTCAGCACTCAGTGTGGCCCGGTATAAAACCGTTGGTTTCAAATATTATAGTTAGCTCGGATTGTGCTATAGCCATCGAGCTACTTGGGCTGAACACCAACTGCTGCAGGGTCTACATGTACTAACATAGCTGTTTATGCGCTTGGTGTAGCCTTGTATAAAACCGTTGGTTTTAAATATTCTAGTTAGCTTGGATTGTGCTACAGCCATCGAGCTACTGGGGCTGAATGCTAACTGTTGCAGGGTCGACATGTATTAACATAACTGTTTATGCACTCGGTGTAGCCCGGTATAAAACCATTGGTTTCAAATATTATAGTTAGCTCGGATTGTGCTAAAGCCATCCAGCTACTTGGCTGAATGCTAACTGCTGCAGTGTCTACATGTATTAAAATAGCTGTTTATTGCATCTGCCATAGCTTATCATGTGCATGTGCTCTGTAAATGACTGAGGACTGCTTAAATGTATGTTTGTTATCTCTGCATTTGTATTTCCTAGCTGTAACCCCCCCTCTTACAGTCAATCTCTATCCTGCTTCTACCTGAATGAATGTTTGTTGCCTCTGCATTTATATTTTCCAAGCTGTACCCCCTTACACTCACTCTCTACCCAGCTTCTTCCTGAGCCCCCTGCTATTTCTACATATCCCACTTGCCCTGTAAATGCTAACCTACCTCTCTCTCTCTCTTTACAGCTTGCTCCTTGGGTGCTCCCCCTCTACAAACATAAAATAAACGGGAATACCCCCTGCAAAGGATGCCTACCTCTGACTGCCTGCTAAAGTGTTCCCCCTCAAAACCTGCATAAACTAGCGTGTATGTAGCTGGCCTAAGCTCTTGGAATGTATAAAATACAGATTGTAACCTACCCTTAGCGAGCACATTAGCAGCCTACCGTAGCCCTTTACCCTCCCCTCTGGTTGCTCTGTACCTTAGTCTTTTTTCCTCAAGGCCAACTATTTTCTCTGTCTCCCACCCCCATTTCACCACTAGGTGGCAGCAGACTCCCACTACAGTGAAACGCTCGCTTTCATGCTTGCCGTTCTCACTTTCAAACCTAAGCTAACTTTTAAACATTACACTCTTAATAAAGGAGAAACCTCAGCTCTGCCCTATACCTCTAATTCTGACTAAATCCCACTGCAATTTACCTCCCTCTAGCTTATACTCAGTCCCAACTACAGAGCACCACTAACTGATTGTTTCTTGCTGCTCTGTGTGTGGACTTCTCACACCTACCTGGCTCTTCTCGCTCCGTTCGGCCTGCGGGTTCACTCTGCACCCCTACCCTGCCCCCAAATTCCACCCGTCTCCAGTGCCTGTAAATTTATAACTACCCTAGCACCCACCCTGCAGTTAGCCACTCCCATCCACAATCACATACTTACCCCACACACTCCATCTACTATGACTACTCTCTCCGCACACACATTAATCCTAACCATCCTTCTTATCTCCCTCTACTATCTAACCCTCCTTACAAGTCTCCCTAACACACACCCACCTCTAAACCCCCAAGCCACCATCACATACCTCCCATATATGTCCAAAGCTTATAACCTAATTTCACCTGAACTATATTGCTCCAAACCAAGCCATTATTTCAAACCCTACATACTCTCAACTCCTCCCTTCCATCACCCCTTTCATACCATCACCTCTAAAAAAAGGCTCCCCCTCAACAATCCTTCTTCCTTATTTCCCATACATCACCTCCATCACTTCTTCCTTAACATCTCCCTCTCTCTATCAGGCAACATCCACTCAAACCCAGGACCCAACTCAAGCAGACATCTAAGCAGCAGCCCCAACAAACCCCTCAAACCCAAAACCATCTGGCTAACCACCTTCAATGCGCAAAGCCTCAAAAATAAAATCCCCAACCTACATGCCTGATTTGCTCACAACCAACCCGATATTACAGCTATCTCTGAGACATGGCTTAAAGCTTCAATCACTGACAATGAAGTCCTTCCTCCTGGCTACAAAATCCTTCGCAATGATAGAACCCAGAAAAAAGGTGGTGGTGTGGCTTTTATCGATCCATCCACCCATACTCTAACTCCATACACCAACACCATCCCTTCCTTCTCAAATGCCGAAATATCAATAGGCTACTTAAAAACTGTAAATCTTTATGCATCTGCTCCATCTATATCCCCCCAGGCAATAATACCAAAACATTAGAAGACATACTATCCTGGTTTATTATTTTCCAATATAAAACTTGAAACCTATATCCTTGGCGATGTAAATATTAACTGGGCCTCCCTCAACTCCGACAACCCATTCCATTCAATCAATCTGTACAACTTCACCCAACTCATAAACCTTCCAACCAGGCCAAACAAAGATGGAACCTCTAATATCATCATAGACTGGATACTCACTACCCGCCCCCACCCTGCCTCACAAGCCAGTCTTCTACCTGATCCTCTCAGCGACCACCTACCTGCCTTTGTTGACCACATATCCTCCACCCCACTAAAACATCACCAATATATCCAAGCCTGTAACTTATCTTCCTTCAACCCTGAGATATTCTCAGAATGCCTGAAGCACACTGACTGGTCACCCCTACAAACTATCCCACTTGACTATGCATTATCCTATTTTAACAATAATATCCTAACCATCCTAAATCAACAGGCCCCCCCTAAGATCCAAAC
Organism: Protopterus annectens; assembly: GCF_019279795.1. Lineage (NCBI taxonomy): Eukaryota > Metazoa > Chordata > Ceratodontiformes > Protopteridae > Protopterus > Protopterus annectens. The sequence continues at coordinate 1,837,421,298 of NC_056731.1, forward strand.
AAATCAAATCCTTGCCCCTGGCTATCCTATCAAACTAAAAATATCATGCACCAACGTGACATAAAATGGAAACAATACCAAAAACAAAACACCACCAACTCCCTCCTAGAATTTAAACAATTATGGAACTTAGCCAAAAAAGTAATAGCCAAAGACCACAAAAGCTAATACAACAAACTCCAATCCATGCGCTCATCCAATCCAAAAAAATGTTGGAGCTCTGTTTCCTCCATCCTTCGTCCAGGCAATAGAAGCAACCCATGCCCAGACCCAGCTCTCACCAATCTACAAATTGCCACTAATTTCAACCATTTCTTCATAGATTGCATTGCAAAAATACCCTCCTCCTTCCCTAACCACTCCTCCTGCCCCTCCCCCTCCAGCAAACCTCCTCCTTCCTCCCCCTTTACCCTCAAACCCATCCTCAAAAACACAATAAAAAGACTTCTCCTCAAGCCAAGACCCTGTCATAATGCACCAGATAATCTACCACCCACCTTCCTCAAACAATCTGCTGAAACCATCGCCTATCCCGTATCTATTCTCATAAACAGATCTATACAGGAATCCTACGTCCCTACCATCTGGCACCAAGCATACATCATTCCACCTCACAAAGGCAGTAGAAACATAGACACGACCAATTTAAGACCTATAGCCATACTCTTCCCTCTCTCAAAAATACTAGATAAAAATATCCATGCACAGATCATGCAACATCTAAACCTAAGAAAACTTTTCTCCCACACCCAATGCAGCTTCCGCCCAGGCCACAGTGCCATCACTGCTCTCCTTTCCATTCTAGAGACTATCAACCTAGCACATGATAATGGCAAATATGTATCATCACTATTTTTAGACCTTTCAAAATCATTCAACACCATCTCCCACTCCTTACTTCTATCCCAGCTCCCATCCTTACATCTCTCTCCCGCCACCCTTGCCTGGTTCACCAGCTACCTATCCAAACACCAACAAGCCATCCAGTGGAAAGAATCTAGCTCTCCTTTCCTACCCACACCCACCAAGGTCCCCCAATGTTCAGTTTTAGGTCCTCTGCTCTTTAACATATTCATCAACAACTTCCACCTCTCCATCCCTGAAGCCTCCATCATCCAATATGCAGATGACTCCACCATCATCTCATCAGCCTCCTCCCCGTCTGAACTGCTAATAAAAACCCAACTTGCCTTTTCCAAAACAGAATCCTGGATGAAAGCCAATCACCTTGCCCTAAATGCCACCAAAACAAAACTAATGATCTTTACCCCTACTAGAAATTCCACTTAAGACAGAAACCTGTTCTGCATTACAAGCCATAATAAAACTCCATTAGAAATAGTCCCCTCAATCAAACTACTAGGCATCATTATTGATGAAAACCTAAAGTCTGACTCCTACATATACTCTGCTATCAAGAAAACTCATCAAAAGATTGGTCTGCTATACAGGCATAATCGCTATCTCAGCCCCTCCACCTGACAAATGCTTGCAACTACCTTCCTCCTCCCATCTCTTATGTACAGCGTTCCCCTATTTACCATCCTCCAACAAGGCCTGCACTCCAAACTGGAAGCCTGCTACCACAAAATTAGCAAATTTGCTACCAACTCCAAAAGTTCATCTCATCACTGCCACTCACTACTCACCCTCAGATGGTTAAAACTCCCCAACTACCTTAGATATCTGCAACTCACCATAACTCACAAGCTCATCTTCAAACCATCAGACTGTCCATCCCTAGCCAAAGCGCTAACACCCTACACTCCCTCCCGCTCCCTAAGATCCGAGAACCAAAATCTGCTTCAAGTACACAATCCTTCTCATTCCCCCAGGCCAACTACTACTATCCTGCACAATAGCCAAACTTTGGAACTCTCTCCCCTCTCACCTACACAACATACCTAACCATAGTAACTTCAAAACCCAGCTCTTCTCACATCTATCCTCCAAATGGGAAGGTCCCTCTCATGCTCCTACCTAAATTACCTCCTTCAATTTTGTTCCCACCCTCCTCTTTATATTTTTACATGAATACCTAATGAGCTTTTTCTCTGTCAGTCTGTTTTAAATATGATTAAAAAGATTTCCTATTCTACTAATGTTACCTAATACATTAGACTGAATACTGTCTATTAATAGTAATGTAATGTAACCCTACATATATGTAAATGTAATGCAATGTAAATGTAATGCAATGTAATGTAACTATTCTTGTGGAGCTTTTCTCCCTGGGCCTCCACTTAAAACAGGCTGATTCGGCCTAGTGGACTATCTCGGTCATAAAATGCAAATTAATAAATAAATAAATAAATGTGTTAGATGTCCTCAAAGAGATCATCAAGGGTGTGCATGACAACAACATTATCATCCTTTTGAACTTGACAAGCCCAAGGCATTTCACACAAATCCACACTGAGGTATTCAGTCAACACTGTCAGATGTGGCCATATACACCTATATCACCAAGTGGGTAGACCAGTGTATCACATACTCAGGTCCAGTGATTGGGTCCATACATCAGGACTTTCCGCTAGACCCTTTCCTGTCCATTATTTAAGTACTGGACATCACAGATGACATACACATCTTATGTCCAAACAGCTGCCTGAGGGACTACAGACTGTGGGCAATCACTGACTCCAGCTGTGATATTAGTATAATACAGACAGTATCAACACACCAAAGATTGCTGCCACAGCCATGGCAACACTTGCAATGACAAGAAAACATTGGGAGATTTGTAATGTCAGGAAAACAATCACACAACCGAAGTATAATGAGGACATCACATTATACTTCGGTTGTGTAATCTGGACATCACACCCTATAATCAGACCAGTAGGTATGTGACCTGTGTCCTGGGGTAGATGGTAAGTGGAACATCCAACAGCATGTGGTCACATTGCTGACTACTCCCTTGTATGTAATGCAAATACTGAGTAGGTGAAGGACATCCACATCAGAGACCATAATACCTCCATAGCGCCCAGCCTTCATTACACCAATAACTGAGTGCAATGCACCCTTTTTCATGTACAAACCTACACATTTTCCACTGATGTGTAACTGAAGTGTACCATCTTTACCAGTGAGCTGTCACACATTTCATTGGACATATCTAGGTATTCATTTTGTGGCATAAACATTACTGTCTGATGGTGCAGAACCCGCATCAAGTTGCTACACAAGGTGCATGTGTGCTACTTGTTCTGGTGTTACACACAGTACATATATAGGTATATGACAACATAAATGGCATGGATAACATTTGGGACAGTATGGATTTTGATATAATATATATTATTAATATATATTGATCATAATGCGGCATTCAGGTATAGCAATGTACCTCCTAACACCTCCAACAGATATTACAGTGCCAGGACAATGTGCGTGATTACCCTCATAAAGTGTGGAGGTATCATAACAGTTGTTCAAGTGTGTTTGTGCAGAATCATCTCTGATCACTCTAAATTACATATGTTATAAAGAGGCATGGGATTACTGGTGGCATTATTCTGATATTGTCCATGCTTGCGGTTGCTTCTTTTAATGTTGTCCATTAGCCTTTACCTGTGTTCCACTTGCTGGAGACCTCTGTTGAGATTACACTTATGTTCAGGCAAATAAGTTTGCACAGCTCCACAGTATGCACCCTACCCCAAATAAATGTCAGATCCCTGATAGATGTACCCTGCATTATTCATGTAAGAATGATTATCTCACATAGACATCCTCCCCATTGTTATGTCACCTTATGTGACAGTCACATAACACACATTTTCACTGTGCAATCCCCACTGTACTATATTGATACATGATTGCTATTGCTGCTACAACCATCTTCCATTGACATGCCCTCATCTGCTGTACATTCGATTGTTTCACCTGTCCTCTTTCCCTGTGTTCATTCCTACAATTCATCTGTGTGCCCCTAATCAATGCACACACTTCCCCTGAGTGTTTAATTTACATGGTAGTCCATGTAATTTTACAGATCATTTACACAACTTCAACACTGAATATTAGGAATGGGATTTCACAATACGCTGAATTATTCTGTATTGTGTTCGGACCATCCCCAGGATTCAATAAACTCCATGTATGAATAGTGTTGTTTCTACATGGAGTCGATGGTGTTTGTGTCTGCATAGCCTTCTCAGCAGCGCACCTTTCATATTAATGAAGGCATGCTACTGAGATGGCTCTGCGGACACGAAGAATGAATGAGTGCAGGGGGCGAGTTGCAGTAGTGCTCGCAGATCTTCAACATGCCCCTGCACTGTGAAAGTGCCACACAGCACTTTAGAAATCCTTTCCGTGTCCATGGAAACTGAAAGCAGAATTAGTGAATGGGAAGCAATGCAGGGGGTGTATGAAAATAACTGTAACACACCCCCTGAAATTGTCAAATTGCTGTACAGCACTTTAGAAATGCTTTTAGTGTTGACGGACAACGAAAGCAGAAATAGTGAATCGAAAGCAATGCTGGGGGTTGTGACAGTAACTGTAACACACCCCCTGCATTGTCAAAGTGCCATATGACACTTTACATATCATACCTCTCCACCTCTTAGTGCAAGAAATCTGGACACAGCCATACATGATGGAGGGACAAAAGCCCCAAAACAGGGACAACTTTTAAATTGTGTCTTTGGACACACACTCATAACTGTCAGCCTCGTACTGCAAAGAATCTGGACAAAGCCTAACAAAATGGAGGACAAAGGTCCAAAAATTGGGACATATTTTAAGTACTGCTCTTATAAACTTAGAAAGTTGCTAGAGGAACAGGGTATGTTTGAGCAGACATTTTCGGAAGAATTAGAAGTCTGAAACACAAATGTATGCCATTATTTAGTGACTTCAATCCTCAGATCATCCCATTGATTTGCAGAAAACCACAAACTGTATGAGGAACAAAACAAAAATATGAGCCAAACATCTGGACAGACTTAGAAATTTGATAGAATGAAAGGTTGTGCATTATCAAATGTTAAGTATTACTAAAGTTAACACATCTAATTAAAGTGGTTATATTAATTTTTTTCATGTATAAGTGAAGTTTAAGCATAGCTGAGCAGGTTTGCACTTAGTGCTGCCTTGCTTAGCATTGCTAAAAATCTTGTAAGACCTAAATAGAAATTTATAGCTAAAATCTTCAATGGTGAGTTACAGTAGTGGTTAGAGCTCCTGCTTTGCGTGCAGTCATTTGGGGTTTGAGTACCAGGATAGCCCATTCATTTTTTACATGGAAAAGCATTGTTAAATTAATTTGTTTTTTAAAGATGTAGTAATTGATATTTGTTTACCAGGGTAGTGTAGCTGGTCCAAAATGGCAGTGTCAGTAGATAAATGATGTGAAATCCACCATGTAAACACAAGTGTCCCAGACAGTACATTCACATCCCAAGGTAATGTAAGGAAAGCACATAGGGTTACGTCATGTAAAATAAAATATATACACCTAATAATATGTCAGTAATGAATAATTAATGTCTAATCTGTAAATATTTTTTTAAATAAAAACTGAGCAATGCTTAGCGGTGCTTAGCTCCACTTAGCCAGTTTGTACATTGCTTAGAAGTGTAATTCTAAGCAAAATTCAGCCCAGCTAAGCGGATTTGTGCACTGCTAAGCATTGCTAATCATCTGCCTCTTTAAGCACTGCTCAACTCAGCTTAGTAGGTTTGCGCACTACTGAGCTGTGCTTAGCATTTTTGAAAATGGTCCAATCATGGCAAAAGGCAAACATATGGCCTTATTTAAACTGCACAGATGGGAATACACCCAGAACCTTTTCGAGTTTGATCACTGCAGGATCTATGGCTGGAGTAGGAGAGGGTGCGCCCTTTCAGGTGCAGTGCTGGGGCATTCTGAAGTCCAGAGTCATGGCTGGGCTCCTTCTATGAAACCATGATAACAGACTGCTGCAGGGCCAGTACCAGGGCTTGCAGTACAAATCGGAGGCCTGGGACCATCTGGTACGTGAACTCACCAGTGCCACTGGCATCCTCCGGACTGGTGAGCAGGTTCATCATCACTTTGATGACATAAAACGGAGGAAGGGGCACTCTTAGCACAGTGGATCAAAGATGACTGGGACAGGAATGTCCCAGAAGTTTGTAAGTATCTCACCACAGTTTTACCAGATTCTAGCATGAGTATGTGATAGACAGATATGCATAATGTTTTGTTTTTCTCCCTACATCAGCAGATTGGAGAGCTGCCAATATTGAGGCCCATGCTGACAAATTGGCTAGGCTGTGCCAAGAGTCTGGTGAGTACAGATTTATCTTTCTGTATATAGTGTAAGAAATAAGAAGGAGTAGATTGTTTACTGCCAGTAGGTATTGTGTGTTTTGAGTGTACTGAGTAAATAAAAAGTTTGTCAGACCAATATTTATTTACAGAATATGCAGTACTAATGAATGTAGATTCTGAACTGTAATAAAGCACTGTGTCATGCTACTCAAATAAAGATCTATACCCCAAAATGCTGTGTTTAATCTGGTTTGTTGTTGAAATTGAATGTATAGAAGTGATTCACAACAAGTATGGCCTAGACATCAGGCATTAACAGAGGTATTTTGATAACCAGCTGCAAAAGTGTAGATTGTGGAGCTGAAAACAAGATGTAAATGAAATATGCCCTGCACTAACATCTGAAGCTTGTAGTAATGTGTAATGGATTACAGTGTGTCCCCTGCATTTCCTTCTGTTAACCTTTGCCTTTTAGATCTATATAGTCCTGAATGTGGGTATGCTGATGCAGGCAAGTATGACAGTGTAATAGGTGAAGACTGCAATTATCACAAGGTCAGACTGTCTAACCAAGTGAGTATAAGGCAAAATCAGTCAAGCAAAACACAGCAGTTCCCCAGTAGTTCAGTGTGATGAGAGCTAGCTATGTTGTTCATTTTTGCACACACAGACCACAGTTGGAATCCAGGGACTGGTACTAAGATGTGTGAATATTTACACACAAGTAATCCTGAATATCTGTAGAAACAGTCGGATAGTGTTAACAGACATTTTCTCCACGGGTTTTACAGGTAAAGAAAGGTTTGTAGTAGCTGTACGATAGGTATACTAATAAAGTGTGTTCAAATGTTCCACTGTCCAACCCCATACCTGCAAAAGACAGCAGGATAGGTACATACACCATGCACTCTTCCCGATAGATGTCTCTCAAGTGTCAAGCTGTCACAGCTGGTGATCACTGTTACCAATAACCTTGGAAACAGATATGAATCCAGCTGAAGAATGCCAGTAGCAGACTCACACAACATCATTGCAGGGTACACCTTGTTAGTCATATCTGTAACTGTGACATGTATGACTCCTCTCCAGTCAGGTACCCAGAGTAGTCATACTTTGTCCCATACCATTCCAGGCTGACAGTTTAACGGTTATGTATGTACTACAGAAGCTATGTGCCACAGGTAGATGTAAAGTGAGGGTAGACCTATAGAGTAATGACCAGTACTGTTGTGAAAAATAGAAGCCTATACAGTTGTTAATGGATGTTTTTCCCCCAACCCTTATCTGCATCAATAATTATTATCCATATACTACAGGTATGTTGTTCTAAAAATCTAATGTTGAGACTTGTGTTCTATTCTTGTTCATATATTTAATTGGTTACATATTAACATACCTTGTTCAAATATCATTATTGGTGGCCTGTTGTCATAAATGTAGCTGGCATGCTGATCCAATTCTGACTGGTAATCTATATAATCTATATAATATATATAATATAATTGGTGGCCTGTTGTCATAAATGTAACTGGCATGCTGATCCAATTATGACTGGTAATCTATATATGCATGTGTTCTGTTTGTTATGCAATTGTTTGAATTCTGTTGTTCTGGCTTAATTAGAAAACCCATGCATGCTGTTATGATTAACTTTGAAATGTGTTGCTGATGACTAACCAATAAAGTTTGAATTTCCTCCACACCATAGAACATTTGAGATGGCCAATCCCAGCAGATATGCCTGTCCCACCTCATCTGGCCTTGGCACTGGGCCCCAGCACATCTGGGACCCACCCCAGAACTGCCCCTACCATTGGTCCTGCACCAACCTCAGGTGGAACTGCATCTGGGGAGGGGCCCCAGGTATAGGCGGAGGGGAAGCTGTCACTCACCAACAGTTCCAGGGCATGGAGTGCACAGTCATCCAGTCAGACCTGGATGCACGCCTGAGCCAGATCAAGGGCCAACTGGCGCACATTGAGGGGCAGCCCTGCCCATCCTGTCCAACTACCAGCACAGCCATCCTCAGGGCTGTGAAGGGGCAGTGGTGACTGCCCATGGGTGGGGACCTCAGTCCCACTGTCACCATCTGGAGGCACATGGGTCTCTGATTCCCAACAACCCTCCTTGTCCAAGGTGTTTATCCCCATTGTGTCATACACTGCCCCTGCCTGCTGTCTTGTCTGTCTGCCAATGCAACCTCATCTACCCAACCTACCTTCCCAAACGTACCTACAACTCTTCACAACCATACCACTCTCACCTTAAAAAAAGGCCATCTGTCCCACAAAAAAATATTGCCCCATACGTAGCTCTACATTTGCCCACATGTACACTGTCATAAATCAATGTAGACTCAAATTACACTACAAATGTATGTTTGCCACACCCCTCCCTGTGGGGTGTGAGGCTGTAAATTCCAAATTGGAGATATAATTCACAGCTGTTGCTGCAAAAGAAATGTAGAGCTATGGTCCTTTCCTACACCCATCTTGTACATCCCTAGCTACTTCTCCTAATGTTTTACCTCCTGCTTGACCCAATTTCAGCCCTTTCCTATCATCCTGTTTTTCTTTTCTTTTTTTGAAGTTAGGCTGGGTTTAACTGGGAATAAGCAGTGCTAAGTGAATCTAAGGCATACTAAGCGCCTCTTAGCATTGCGTAACATTGTGCAAACATGCACAAACCTGCTTAAAACTGCTTTAATCACTCTGTCTCCATCAGCCACTGTTCTGCCTAGCAATAAAATGATCAGTCTTGCTAAGTGTCAAACCCAGGAGCCTGTGCACTGTAGTCAGAGAAACTACCACTACACCAAATAAGCTGTGAGAACTAGTAGTGCTTCAGTAAATATATCATGCATTATGATCAGCTAACTTTAGGGAAGAAACTCTGCAGAATTAGTAATGCTTTTGTATATATATATATATATATATATATATATATATATATACACACACATATATATATATATATATCTTCTTTCGGCTTTTCCCGGGTAGGGGTCACCACAGCGGATCACCTGTCTGCTCATGATTGGCAGTGGAGTTTTACGGTGTCGAATTTCCAGCCTGATGCCCAGCCTTCCACAGAAGGCAAACACATGCATGCACTCACACCTAGGGCCAATTTAGAGTGTCCAATCCACCTACAGCATGTCTTTGGGATGTGGGAGGAAACTGGAGCACCCAGAGAAAACCCACGCGACCACAGGGAGGACATGCAGGCTCCACACAGAAGGCACCCCAGCCGAGGATTGAACCGGAGAACCTCTTGCTGTGAGGCGGCAACACTAACCACTGCACCACTGTGGCTGCCATTTATATATATATATATATATATATATATATATATATATATATATATATATATCAGGGAAGAAACTGTACAATTAGTAATGCTTTTGTGTGTGTATATATATATATATATATATATATATATATATATATATATATATCTATGTATATATATATATATATATATATATATATATAGGTTCATAGGTAGGTAGTAGACTATCGGCCCAAGGGCCTAAGTAAGCCTAAACCAACCAAGTTCTATGCACGGAGGAAATGCACGGTCCAAACCAATGCCATAAAACAACCAAGTAGACCAGCAAGAGCAAACGTGGAGGTAAGTGATAATCCTTTATTGAATACAAAAGATACTCCTTGATAGGATACAGACCGGTTTCGGCAATTGTTGCCTTCTTCAGTGTAGGACAAAACCAGCCAGCAAGGTTCCATGGCTTATGCCACCCAATAAAGTTATTTTCCTGTGCCACTGTCAAGCAGAGACACAGAAGTGATCCCCGGGGTGTATTTCCTATTTCCCATCCACTCATCAAGATTTTTCTTGAAGAGTGCTAATGAAGAACTTTGCTTGACATAGATGGGTAGCTTGTTCCAGAGTATAGGAAGTCTCTGGGACAGGAATCTATCCCTCCAGCATGTCCTGTTTATTGTGGTAACAAGGTTTAGGTCCCTAGAGCGTGTAGCTCGGAGGGATTGGGATTTCTTTAGGTGTAGCATGTCCATCAGCTTTGGGTTTGACATAGCTTTATATGTTAGGCAGAAATCACCTCGGAGTAGGCGATATGCTACGGAGTTAAGCTGGAGTTTTTTGAGGCGGTCATTGTAGGGCATTTGTTTGAGGCCAGTAATCCTCTTTGTGAGGTACTTCTGTGGCCTTTCCAGCTGCTGCAGATGTCTTGTGAGGTACATTCCAAAAGGGGCGTTGTACTCTATAATGGTTTTAATGAGTGACAAGTAGAGGGGAACAATGATGAGAACCCTTTTATGATGAGGTGTGCCACGTAGAAGGACTTCCTAACTACTGTGGCGATGTGACTATATTTATATTTTAGGGAAGAAACTCTATAGAATTAGCAATGCTTTTGTGTAAAACATGTACACACCCCTTTAAAATGCCAGGTTTTTGTGAAAATAAAAAAATAAGACCACAATAAATCATTTCAAAACTTTTCCTACCTTTAATGTGACCTATAACCTGTACAATTCAATTGAAAAACAAACAAATCTGTTAGGGGAAAAATACACAAAATAAAAAACATAAAATACACTGGTTGCATAAGTGTGCACACCCTTAAACTAATACTTTGTTGAAGCACCTTTTGATTTAATTACAACATTCAGTCATCTTGGGCACACACCTGCCATCAATTAAAGAGACTCTAGTTAACCCCAAGTAAAATTCAGCTGTCCTAGTAGGATTTTCCTGACATTTACTCAGTTGCCTGCTACAGCAAAACCCTCGGTCCACAGAGAGCTTACAAAGCATCAAAGGGATCTCATTGTTGAAAGGTATCAGTCAAGAGAAGGGGACAAAAATATTTCCACAGCATTGGATATACCATGGAACACAGTGAAGAAAGTCATAAAAAAGTAGAGAAAATACAGGACAACAGTGACGTTGCAAAGAACTGGACATCCCTCCAAAATTGATGAAAAGTGGTCAGTGAGGCTGCCAAGAGACCTACAGCAACACTGAGGGAGCTGCAGGAATTTCTGGCAAGTACTGGTTGTGTACTACATGTGACAACAATCTCCTGTATTCTCCATATGTCTGGACTATGAGGTAGGGTTGCAAGATGGAAGCCTTTTCTTACACAGAAAAACATCCAGGCCCGGCTAAAATTTGCAAAACAATACATCAAGTCTCCTAAAAGCATGTGGGAAAATGTGTTATGGTCTGATGAAACCAAGGTTGAACTTTTTGGTCACAACTCCAAAAGGTACGTTTGGCGCAAAAACAACACTTTGCATCAGCAAAAGAACACCACCCCCACGGTGAAGCATGGTGGTAGCAGTATCATGTTTTGGGGTTTCTTTTCTTCAGCTGGAACTGAGGCTTCAGTCAAGGTGGAGGGAATTATAAACAGTTCCAAATATCAGTCACTTTTGGCCCAAAATCTTCAGGCGTCTGCTAGAAAGCTGATGATGAACAGGAATTTCACCTTTCAACACGACAATGACCCCAAGCATACATCCAAATAAAAAAAAAGAATGGCTTCACCAGAAGAAAATTAAAATTTTGGAATGGTCCAGCCAGAGCCCAGACCTAAATCCAATAGAAAATATGTGGGGTGACCTGAAGAGGGCTGTGCACAAGAGATGCTCTTGCAATCTGACAGATTTGGAGCACTTTTGCAAGGAAGAGTGGGCAAATATTGCCAAGTTAAGATGTGCCATGCTGATAGACTCCTACCCAAGAAGACTGAATGCTGTAATTAAATCAAAAGGTTTTTCAACAAAGTATTAGTTTAAGGGTGTGCACGCTTACGCAACCAGCTGTTCTTTATATTTTTCCCTAATAGATTTGTTTGTTTTTCAATTGAATTGTAAAGGGTACAGGTTACATGAAAGGTGGGAAAAAATTTTAAATGATTTATTGTGGTCTCATTTTTTATATCACAAAAACCTGGCATTTTAACAGGGGTGTGTACACTTTTTATATCCACTGTATATATATATATATATATATATATATATATATATATATATATATATATATATATATATATATATATCATGAAGTGCAGTCATGTATTCTCAACCCCTTAGTGTAAGACATCTGAACAAAGCCTGACAAAGTGTGTGTGTGGGGGGTAAAGGGCCAAAAACAGGGACATATTTTAAATCATTGGATTTTACAAGCATAGAAAGTTGCTAGAGGAACACGGCTTGTTTTAACATACATTTTCTGAAGGATCTCAAGTCGGAAACCCAAATGCTTGTCATTATTTAGTGACTTCAATCCTCACATCATCCCAGTGATTTGTCAGAAATCCACAAAATGTATGGGTGGCAGACCAAAACATATGAAAATATATACACTTTTTGCTATGCTGATGCATTTGTAAAATTATCAGCCACTACAGGGATATACCTTTAGGGTGAAAAACATCACTGCCAAGTTATGACCCAGAACCATTTGAACTGCAGTCAGGGCAACATACCAGTAGGCCAGCTGACCACTTCAGTACAGCAACTGATACAAACAGGTCCTGATAGCCAGCCACACACTATTCCAATATAAAGTGGCCCAAATCACAGTGTACCTTGGCCTCTGACACAGACACAGAAACACTACACAGACAAGTAAACCCTGCAAAGTGTCACATGTGATGTGTCACAGTCTCACCCAACAAACATACACAGCTGATAGAGCACCAGCAGCTGTAGCAGCATGCACCATCAGATAGAAAAGGATCTATGACACTCACATCTGCCTGTCTCCCTACTCAGCCTAACAAACATTTACACAATACACTGCTACACAATATTAAAAGTCTGTTAACAATGACCAGACATACATACCTCTCAACTGTACAGATTTCCACACAATGTCTGGGTTTTTACCTCAAATTTATGGCCTATTCCCCATAACATTTATTCCTTATTCACCCCAAAAGACATTTACATGGTACACTGCTACACAATCTGCAAGTCTGTTAACAACGGCCAGACATTTAACATACCTCTGAACTGTACAGTTTCCACAGAATGTCCATGTATTTGGCTCATATTTATGGCCTGTTACTCATAACATTTCTGGGATTCTGCTAAATCACTGGGATGATATCAGGAATGAAGTCACTAAAGAAGGATATACCATACCTCCCAACCTCTTAGTGCAAGACATCTGGACAAAGCCTGACATGATTGGGGGAGAAAGGCCCCAAAATAGGGACATTTTAAATATTGGTATTATAAACTTAAAAAGTTGCTGGAGTGACAGGATTTGTTTTAACATACATTTTCTGAAGGATATGAAGTCTGAAACACAAATGGATGTCAGTACTTAGTGACTTCGATCCACAGATCATCCTAGTGATTTGCCAAATAAAATTGTATGAGGAACAATAAGAGCCAGACTTCTGGGCATTATGAAAAAATCTGGACAATCGACAGGTATGTCATATACATATCAGTTTCAGACTTCAAATCACACAGAAAATGCATGTCCAAACAAACCCTGCTACTTTAGCAAGTTTCTAACTGTATATCTGCAATACTTACAATCTGTCCCTAATTTTGGAGTTTTGACCCCATTTTGTTGGGCTTTCTCCACATTTCTTGTGCTAAGAGGTTGAAAGGCTCCAGCAACTTCATAATGTTGTCCTCACAGGCAAGGAAAAGGGGCAAGGCCCACATGAAGGACTTAATTATAGCACTGTGTTGCCATGCCATCGGCTAATGGAAAGACAACACAGCTGTTCTGGATGCAATTAGCAAGAGGGAGACACCAATTGGTGCACAGGCCATCACCTGCTCATGTGCATTACCTACAAAAGGCAAGCTGCTGCCTATGCAAAACAGGTCTGAGCCTTTATATGCAAAGACTGTGAATAGAGAAAGACAACTTCTCAATTACTCTGAGAAAACACTACAGCACTACAACAGGTATGTCAAACAATTAAGCATGTAATGGAATGCAGAAGGGGGGATGCAATAATGGAAAATAGGAAGTTAAACAATAGGTCTCAACGAGACTTGCTGGACTGATATATTGCTGTCCAGCACCTATGGCCATCCCTTCTGGCTCTGTCTGCAGTGACATAGATCACAGCTCTGGCCCTGAGTCACCCCAGCAAAGGTCAGCTCAAATATAACTACTACTGGAGTGTCTGTTGTACAATACTGACTGTGACACTGCCAGGCCAGCTCTCTGGGATGTTGTAAATAGTTGGGTTCCTATTACCAGATCGAAAGACCGTAATCACGAATACGAATAGAGCGACATGTATTGCACAAAAGACCGAAATGCCGAAAGTCCAAAATAGCGAAAATTGAAATGTCGAAGTGTAATGGTTGACCCGTCTGCGGTATATCTCCATAAGGTAAGTGTGTGATAGACAGGACTTTAGAGTTAGGATGTGGGTTAAGGTAAGTGAATAGATAGGTAATGTATGTAAAATTTAGTGTAGTGTTAGAAGTAGGGATTTATTTAACTGTATGTATGTGTATTATTTATTTTTTGGGGTGTATGTCTGTAGGGGAAGTGTGCAGTAGATACGGACCTTAGGGTTAGGGAAGGGTTAAGGATAGTGCATAGATAGTTGTGTACATGGGGTTTAGTGTAGTGTTGGAAGTAGGGTTTTGTTAAATGTATGTATGTGTATTATTTATTTTTTTGGGTGTATGTCTGTAAATAGTGCATAGTTAGTTGTGTATGTGGGGTTTAGTGTAGTGTTAGAAGTAAGGTTTTGGTGCTTTACTTTAGGTTAGAAGTAGGGTTTAGTTAGTGTATGCATGTGGTTTATTTATTTTGTTTGGGTAGATAGTATGTAGCGGGTGGTGGCGTTGGCCAACTATGACAGTTCGTTATTTTATTTTTCACTGTTTAGTGCGTTCGTTATTTTCACAGTTTGCGTTATAGGTGCGACGTTTAGGTATTCGTGTAAAGGGTTTTTCAATTTGGTAATATAGACCCAAATATTTATATGTCACTTGTGAATACTACTATGATATATATGCTCGTCTTAAAAATGTAAGAGACCTATATAGGGTATGTGCTTAGTAAACAACTGCTGCAGAAGTGTGTGTTGAACTGTATGTTATATACTGAGCTCATACCTTTCAACTGTCCAGAGTTTTGCACACTGACCACGTGTTTGCCTCATATTTGTAGTCATTTTCTCATTGAGGTGTGTTATGTCTGGCAAATGACTGGCAGATCAGTAAAGACTGACATCATAACATAATAGCATACATTTGAATGTCAGATGTCATATCCTTCACAGTATTCCTGTGAATGCAAAACCTACTTTGCTATCAACTGTCTTAAGTGCATTACAGCAATATTTATAAAGTGTCACTATATGTGGGCCATTTTCCCCCATTTATTTGTGCCTTTGTCCAAATGTCTTGCTCTAACAGGTTGAGAGGTTGACTGAGCTGCAAGAGTGTAAACCCAGTGTGCCATACTGACAAAGAGCAGAAATGTATATCAAATATTACCTGTGCACATGTATGTATTAACAGGTGTTGCTGGAAGCCTCTAACATACAAACATGAGTTGGAAAATGTCAAGTAAATAAGCTGTACTTGTGTTTCAAATGTGTAATCTTAGATGTGAGAGTGTTCAATCTCGCCGTTTGTTCTTACACATGGGTTCGGAGCCGATCCTCGGCTCTGAGTCGGCCGCTTGGCAAAGCTCTGCATCAAGAAGAAGCTCGAGACCAACCTGTCTCCCACAATTCCTCTCTGCCTTTACCTCAGATCTAGTTTGCCGCTGCAACGTTCGCATCAATATTGATGAGCTCAGACCACCTGGCAGATAAGATTGCATTTTTTGTCTAAGATTTCTTAGATAGTTCTTCTAGTTTCACTTTAAGTCTTTAGTGTGTGTTGTGTGTGTAGTGAGTCGAGGGTTTCTTCTTTATACGTATATATATTTTTTGATATATATAGTTAGTTAGTTCCCTCGGGGCCTACCCCACCTACTAACCTCGAATTTGACTGCTGGATTTGACAAATTTCTGGATTTGACTAAACTTTTACTTGTGTATTACCATTAGTGACTGTCTGTATCAGTACTGTGTAGACTTTTATATAACTTTACTAGGTTTGACTGTTCTTGTATTGATGATGTCTGAGAAAGTGAAGTCAGGCTTCAAACGGTGCCAATGTGGACAGAAAATGTCTGTCACAGATAACCACAGCTCCTGCATCTACTGTCTTGGCCCTCTTCATCTGCAAGAAGACTGCTCCATTTGTCATTCTTTCAGTGGAAGGGTCATGACAGATAGGCGCAGGAAGCTCATGGACAGAGGCCTTTTGAAGCCTGCATTTCAAGAGGCTCTTGATAAATCGGACCAGGCATCTAAATCCTCGAAGGAATCGAAGACGTCGGAGCCCATGTCATCGGCTCTGAGCTCTTCATTTAAAGTTCGTTCACCGGTTCCACAGACCTCGGGGCCAAGTGTCGAACTTCTGTCTGTCACCGAGCCTCGAGTCTTGGAACCGGTGACGGAGCTTCCACCTCCTGTGCTCTTGAGGTCGGCTCCGTCTTCGATTCCTTCGACGCGTTCTTCTAGGCCCATCTCTGACTCCGACGTAGACCGTGTGGTGCAGAAGTTAATGGAGAATACAGCCTTGTCCAAACTCATCTCAGTCTCTTCCCAGTTAGTGTCGAGACTCGAAGGCCTTCCCTTATCTCCATCTGTTCCTCCTCCGAGGCCTATTCAGCCTTCGGAGCTGGGAGAGGCTGATCTGATGATCGTGGAGCCCTCGGTGCCGGAGCCGTCTTTCTCTCGGTCGGCACCGTTCACCTCGACTCTGACGGATCCATTACCGGAATCGCGGAGCCGACGATCTATCCTTGGTTCGGGGACCGAGAGTCGGACCGATGTTTCGGTTCCGACTCTCCCTCTCGGTGCCTTGGCATGGATCGACTCGGCTCCATCCTCGGGGTCGATGCCCTCGGTCCCCGTCTCAGGGATCCCTCTGCTTTCTTCGGAACCGAGGGATTCCTCGACTCGGGACCCGGGGGCCTTCGACCTGATGAGGAAGGTGTTGTCGACTCAGACAACCACTTCAGCAGACAGCTTCTCCTTCCCATAAAGGCTCGTTATCCTCCTCTGCACCCATGGCTACTTCAAAGCGTCGAGCACCGGTGTCTCAGCCGCTCCCAGAGGGAGCCCCTTCTTCCTCGGAGGCTTCATCGGATGCCCCCCCCCCGAGGAAGCTCCGAGGAAAAGATTGTGTAAGAGGAGACACTTGGATTCTCCACAAGAATCCTTAACATCGGACACTGACTTGGATGAGTCAGAAGGGTCCCCGAAATCACCCTCAGAGGATGTCTCCTTTTCTGACATCCTGGAGATCCTGAAACAGAGAGGTGATTGGAAGGCCCTACCCCCTTCTGAGGATGAGTCAGTCTTGCTGAAGGCATTCGGTGCTCGCCCTTCTTCCTCCTGGGTCACTCCGCCCTTCGATGAGTTGATGGAATTGATTGCTCGAAGGCGGGAGACACCTGACACAGTGGAGCCAGTCACTAGAAAGCCTAATAAATATATTACGGCCCCTCAAGACAAGGCATATCTCACAAAAGGAGTTCCAGTGGACGCTATGGTGGTGGCAACTGCCACTAAAAAGGAGATGTCTGAATCTTCCTCATCTGTCCATCCGCCTAACAGAGATTCTAGGACTATGGACAGGTATGGGAAGCGCATTTTTAGTTCAGCGGCTTTTTCCATGCGATCGCTGAACTATTTGAAGCATTTTACACGTTTACAGAGGGATCTAATCAAAGAGTTGGGAGATACCCTCCAGGGTACTACAGATGCTGCTGTCGCGGAAAAAGTTACAGCACAACTCAATACCCTTACATCAATTGTGAACTCGTCCATGAGGCTCATTTCATATGCAGCCGAAGGGTCAAGTAGAACTCGCGGCTTCAGCGATTGCTCTTCGTAGACAATCCTGGATGCGCTTATGTTCCTTTGCGGAAGCCTTCAAGTCTTCCTTTACTAACGCCCCATTTGACGGTGCCACTCTCTTTGGCCCCAAAGTAAAGGAGACCCTTACCCAGTGTGAGCAAGAGGGAAAGACTCTGTCTGCTGTCGGAGTCCATTTTTCCACCCCATCCAGACCGGTAGTGTGTGTCACAATCCCAGCAATAACTTCCAAAGATCCTCACCTCTAAGGCTTGAATAAGATAAAAGTTAAAAACACAAGAGTGAGGAACCACCACGATGATGCTGCAAAAGGATTCTTCTTTATTGATACAAAAAGGAAGATGAGCGCTTTCTCGTACACACTGTACGCTTCTTCAGATCTAATTTACATTAAATCTAGCAAGGCTTATATAGTACTACTAATCAGTAAAAACACCAAACCTATTATCTAATTAATCAATCAGTATCTACAATAGAGGTATGGGATTAACTAATCAACACAAATAAGATCACAAATACATAAATAGTTGCTCACTGTGGCAACTAAAGCACTTGCTTATTGCCGCAAAGTTGCAGCTTTATATAAAAACAAAAACTAAACTGAAACTAAGAAGCCTTTTATATCATTTAAAACTAGTAATGGTGATAAGTTAAAAAATCAGCAGATATATAGGCTATATATACACAACACATGCCATTTTAAAGAATTTTATGATATCGTAAAAAAGATGATCTATACATGGTATTAAGTAAATAAATACATAAATAATCCTAAAAACTCTCCATTGCTCTGATGTTACATTCTGGTGAGCAATCGATATCATATACAAAATAGGCAAAAATAAAAGCATAAAAGTCACCATGAATCAGCTGTCGCTGTTGATAGCCTGTGCCGCTGTGAGAGTCATAATTCATCATGTCCAGAAGAATATAAAGTAAAGCTTACAATGTCGCTATAAAATATTAAGTTAACTAATGCAATCAAAAATGATTAGAATTGTGTATCTACTTATACATTCATAGTAGAGTCAACGTTTTCCGGCTTAAAACAAAGACCGTACAGGAAAGCTACCTAGAGAGAACGGATCGTAAAAATAACAATAAATAGAGAACAGAGTCAGTAAAAGTCGGTAAAAGTGTCAAAATGATGTAACTTTTAAGGCAATAAATGATGCTAGTATAATGAATTTAAGTTGATCTACCTAGACAACGAGCCCTATTCTAGCTGTTTATGGTCTTATTGACCAAAATATAATGTATAAATATTTGTGCATATACAATATGAATATAAGAGCAACATATAAAAACATATGAGGACCATATAAAAACCTATTGAGAAACCAGTTGGCTTATATTGCACAAAACGTCCTGGTTTAACAAGTAGATGACCATTTTTGAAAGAATTTTTTGAATGGAAAATGTAAAAATGTATATATATATATATAGAGCTCATATCTAATGAAGTACTCATAAAATGCATTTCGTTATAAATAGGAAGAAGTATGTATGTAATAACATAGATGGACATATTATAAATTCATTAAATATAATAAATATAATAAATACATATCACTAATCATATAGCATAAAAATTAAAAATTATTGTTATTTACATTCATGTTTATGTTACAATTAATTACAGAAATAAATATATGAGTATATATATGATAGATCAATAAATAATAGCACAATAAATATAGAACTAATAAAATATTTATATATTATTTATATGTGTAAAAAGAGAGAAAATAAATATCTATATATTCGCAGAAAATATGTGTATATAAAACCATTGGTATAAATATATATATTCTATATGTATATATATATAGCAGACAGTATAAATGGCTGTGAAAAAATCAAGGACGAAGGCCAAGAACAAAATAGAAATAGAACAAATAGCTAATGATAGAGATCAGAAATATATAAATCTAGGGGTATCTAAAGCCTGTTTATATACTAAGATCTGTTTATATAGTAAGAATTATTTATAGGAACCACATTGTTATTTCAGACTCCTTTTTTTCAGGACTGATCTTACGCTGACATATTGATTTAAGCCTGGAATATAATGTGCTTTAAATCTTAGGATCCATTGTAACTCTATGCTCTCTAGTTCATTAAAGACGTCCCCTTTCCTGTCACTTGGGGACACTAACTGTAATGTTCTGAATCTAAAACTGTGCTCTGGGTTATTTAATATATGTTTAGTTAGAGCACTCTTCTGGTCTTTCTTCCTTATGTCATAAATATGGTTGTAGATGCGTTCCTTCAGGGATCTTGTTGTCATCCCTATATAGAACGCATCGCAGTCCAAACAATTAGCTAGATAAATTAGATTAGAGCTAGTGCAGGTTGATCTAAACTTTGGTTTAAAATTAATATTTAACTGAGGGTGCTTGAATTCTATTTCGCCCGAGATGTAAATGCACATGTTACATTTTTTACATGGATAGGTCCCTATCTCTTTCATGCTAATTGACTCTGTCCCTAAATTGCTCAATGTCTTATTGATAGTCCTGTATATCTCATAGTCTGATTTTTCAATGCATAAGAGTCTTTTAAGATTCTTACTATTGGTGTATAAAAAACTAGGTTTAGTCCCTATAAATGTCTTCACTTCATCATTAGTGAGTAATATGCACCAGTTTTTACGTATGATGTTGGTAATATTTCTATTGTCACTGGTGTATCTAGTTTGGAAAGGGATAAATTCTTTATGAGACTTAGATATAGTATGTATCTGATGAAATCCCTCTCTATAAACAGGAGGGGTGAAAGTAGGTCCAGACAGTGGTTTCATTCGCTGGATCAATTGTCTATCATAGTTTCTTTCTATGAACATATCTTCTAGTCTCATTTGTTGTTCTGTCTTATCATTCTGACTCTGACATAACTTATTAACTCTTATGTACTGACCTTTAACAATGTTTGGGAATATATGCCTAGGGTGCATGCTGCTGTATTCTAGTAGTGTATTCTTCCAACAAGGTTTCCTGAAAATAGTGTGACCTAGTTTGCCACATTCATCTTTGGTAATAGTAATATCCAAAAAATTAATCTCAGTCATAGAATGTTCAAAAGTGAATCTAAAGAAAGATGTCGTAGTTTCTAGGTCTTCCACTAAATCTAAAAACTCTTGTAATGTGCCACTCCAAAAAATTATAATGTCATCTACAAACCTTTTATACAGTAGCATTTTATCATAACAGACATGATTAAACAAATGCATACATTCCCAGTAGTAGACGACAAGGTTTGCATAAGTGTTTGCGCAGGGAGTGCCCATTGCCACTCCCCATTGTTGCAAAAACAATTTCTTGTCATACATAAAAACATTGTTATTAAGTACAAGGTCTAAAACAGCATTTAAAAGAATCCTGTCATCATTACTATAGCTATCAGTGTTTAATAAAATATGTCTAATGGCCTCTGATCCATAGCCGTTGGGAATAGATGTGAAGAGGTTTTTCATATCCATAGTGATCAAAATACTGTCTTTAGGAATACCTTCTTTAAAATTATCTAATACTTCTAAAAGTTGATATGTATCCTTTAAAATTGAGCTTATATTGTTAATGATAGGCCTAAGTTTCCTTTCAATATAAACTGACATCGTTTCAGTGACCATCCAGACCGTACCCCAAAGGGCAACGAGGTGGAAAAATGTGGTTTTGAAAACCCCACGGCTCTTTCCCAGGCACACAGGGTGATGCCCCCTCCAGAGGCAGAGGGGGGGGCAGAAGTGGAAGACGTCGCCCTGGCGGCAGAGGGGGTCCGCAAAACCAAGGTGACAGGGATACACTCCCTGGGAAACCTTTCCAGCACTCCTGAGAGGAGGCCCGACTGTCCTGCTCTGGAGGCAGTCGGGTAAACAGCTTTATACCCTCAGGCCTGGCAAAGTCTTACCTCAGACAAATGGGTAAAAGCATTATTACCAGAGGTTACAGAATTCCATTTCTATTTCCCCCATAACCGCAGAAAAGACTCCCAGATGTACTGCCCCATCTGCGAGATCCTGCAGCTATAGAAATTTCAAAGCTGCTAGAAAAAAAGAGTCATCCAACCAGTCCCGGCGGACCAAAGAGGATTCGGAACTTACTCAAGGTTCTTTTTAGTTCCAAAAAAGACAGGGGAATGGAGGCCAATTCTGGACCTAAGCAAGCTCAATACTTTCGTCAAGAAAGAAAAGTTCCGGATGGTCACGCTTCAATCGATCCTTCCATTCTTACAGAAGGACAACTGGATGTGCTCAATAGATCTCAAGGACACGTACTACCACATCAAAATGGCCAGAGCATCCAGGGATCACTTGCGCTTCCGGCTGGGAGCCAGTCACTTTCAATTTCGGGCCCTGCCCTTTGGTCTGACCTCAGCCCCCAGGGTCTTCACCAAATGTATGGCAGTGGTAGCGTCTCACTTGAGACGCCTGGGATTCCAGGTGTTTCCCGTATCTGGACGACTAGCTCCTTACTGCCACCAATAAGCGTCGACTGATTCAGGCGAGGGATTACACACTAGAACTCTGTGTTCATCTCGGAATTTCCGTAAATTTCGAAAAATCTGCATTACAGCCATCACAGCATATCTCATTCATAGGAGCAGATTTAGATACTCGTTGCTTGATCCTAAGGCTTCCTTCAGAAAGAATAGCCTCTCTACAAAATCACATATCTCTTCTGTTGTCCAAGAAATCCCCGGCAAAACTGGTTCTGAAAGTTTTGGGTCTCATGGCGGCTTCCCTCATTGCGATACCCTTGGGAAGACTGCATATGAGAGTCCTTCAATGGCTGCTATTCGCACAATGGTCGTTCCAACAGTTACCGCTGACACACGAAATTCACATCACAAACATTTGCAAATCGCACCTGTCTTGGTGGCTTCAGAGTTGCAATCTCTCCGGCGGCCGACCGTTTGTGCTACCCACTCCGACAGCTACGGTGACCACAGACGCTTCCCTGATAGGGTGGGGGGGCATCTTTCAGGGACAGACAGTCCAAGGAGAGTGGACCAATCTAGAGTACAATCTGCATATCAATGTTCTGGAGATGAGGGCAGTGTTTCTAGCATTGCAACACTTTTCTCCCCTTCTACCTCTAGGGACCATTGCAGTTCATATCGGACAACATGTCCGTAGTCTGGTACATAAACAAGCAAGGAGGAACCAAATCTTACCAGTTATGCAGAGAGGCCATGAGAATTTGGCAATGGGCAGAGTCCACGGGTCGCTTTCTGATAGCAACGCACATCCCGGGGTTATCCAACGTCATAGCGGACAGGTTGAGCAGAGCCATCCTGTTACCTCACGAGTGGTCCCTCAAACGAACAATTGCGGACATAATATTTTGCACGTGGGGCCAGCCTTGCTGCGATCTGTTTGCGTCTCCAATGAACGCCAAATGCAGAAGCTACTTTGCCCTATTACCCCCTCCAGGGGAAGTCCCCAGGGACGCTCTGATTCACGATTGGCCCCCGGGTCTCCTGTACGCCTTTCCTCCTATACCTCTGATTCCAAGATTTCTACAGAAAGCCAACAACCTGGAGAGGACGATAATCCTTATTGCCCCATTCTGGCCTCGTCAAATTTGGTTTCCCTTTCTTCAAGCACACCAAATACGGGAACCCTGGATCCTGGACCCGGAGCCAGATCTACTGACCCACTCGTCAGGGGCTCCTCACCCGTTGCTCCTGTCCCTCAGACTAGCAGCTTGACTGCTCCACTTCCCTTCTTAGCCAGATCTGATCTTCTTTCTCCTGCGGTTCAAAATATTCTGGTGGCTTCTCATAAAGCTTCCACTACAAAGATTTACACTAGTAAGTGGAAGTGTTTTGTATACTGGGCAACTACGCAAAATTTGGATCCCTTAATAGCCCCACTGAACAAAGTCTTGGAGTTTCTATCCGTACTATTTCACCAAGGAGCTTCTCCTGCCACCTTGAGGGTTCAATTGGCTGCTATTTCAAACTTTCATGTGGGAGAAAATGGAGCGCCTATTATGGCTCATAGGCTTTGTAAGGCCTTTCTAAAAGGGTCTTTCCATATCAGGCCGCCAGTCAGGTTTCCTACACCACCATGGAATCTGAACCTTCTGTTATCACAACTAATGCTACCACCCTTTGAACCAGCCTCTTCCTGTTCTTTGAAGTTCTTGTCATGGAAAACCCTCTTTCTGGTAGCTATCACTTCAGCCAGACGAGTATCAGAACTTCAAGCTCTTTCCATTAAACACCCATATTTGATCTTTCACCCTGACAGGGTATCTCTTCGCACCAACCCGTCCTTTCTTCCCAAGGTTTGTTCAATCAATAACATTAATCAGTCCATTGAGCTCCCCACATTTTTCAAGAACCATTCCAATAAGCTAGAATATATGTTACACAAGTTGGATGTTCATAGACAACTCAGATTTTACTTGGATAGAACAAAGGATCACAGAAAGACAGATCAACTCTTTATAGCCTTTGCGTTCAGCAGAAAGGGCATGGCAGTGATGAAGCGTACCCTTTCCAAATGGCTATCCGATTGTATTACTTTTGTTTATACTGCTACTGGACAGAGTTTATCCGTCAAACCGAAAGGACATTCTACTAGATCAATTTCTACATCCCTGGCTCATGCGGCCCGCCTACCTTTGGACACTATTTGTGCAGCCGCCACGTGGTCTAAACCACATACGTTCATCACTCATTACAAAGTGGATAGGGTTTCCAGGGACAGGGCAACCTTTGGTTCCACTGTGCTCAGGAACGTTCTTCCGTGAGTTCCTCAGGGTCACGGAGCTAGGGACGCTACCCATGTGTAAGAGCAAACGGCGAGATTGAACACTCTCACATATAGAAGTTATGTCCTTACCATAACGTTCCACGTGGAGTGTTCATCTCGCCTTTGTTCTTGCATTCCCACCCAAGGTCAGGAAGAACGCCCAGTTTAGATGTCTGGTTTGGTTCTCCCGCTTCTGTTTCTCTCAGCTGTTATTGCTGTTTTCAGCTACGCCTTAGTATGTATGTTGTGTGTCTCACTTCCGTTGGGATCTGGTATTGTTTGCAAACTAGATCTGAGGTAAAGGCAGAGGGGAATTGTGGGAGACAGGTTGGTCTCGAGCTTCTTCTCGATGCAGAGCTTTGCCAAGTGGCCAACTCGGAGCCGAGGATCGGCTCCGAACCCATGTGTAAGAACAAAGGCGAAATGAACACTCCACATGGAACATTATGGTAAGGACATAACTTCTATTTTCAGTGCATCAGACAGACATAAATGTCTACAATATTGTGTACACATGTGCAGTGTGTGTTGGGTGAAGGTCCCTTACCTAATACCACTCCTCACATATCTCAGAGGTGTATATTAGTAGCAACATTAACTGGGCATAGCTGCACTGCATGTTGTTGAAGGCCTTTCCACAGTGTGTATGTTGTGGTCTGACTGTGTGTCATGCATGTCATCATTCAGACATTGTGTGGTCTGTATAATGCCTTTGTGCCACCTCACCTGTATGTGTCTATGTGTATGCGTGTGTGCGTGCATGCATGTGTGCATGCGTGCACATGTGTGTGTGTGTGCACATGTGTTTGTGTGTGTGTGTGTGTGTGTGTGTGTGTGTGTGTGTGTGTGTGTGTGTGTGTGTGTGTGTGTGTGTGCATGTGTGTGTATCAGCAAACCTTATAATGCAAGTATTAATTTACATATGTTGCCTTCCCCTCACAGGAGAACATGGGAGTCAGTGTCCTCCCCCTCAGAACCTGATGTCAGTGTCTCTGCGGACACTGATGATGATGGTGGTCATAGTGAGGCACAGGTGGGGTTGTCAGGGGCTGAATCTGTGCCATTGGTTGGTATCCCACTTTCACCCACAATGTCCCCGCACACAGTCAGCATGCACACACATACCCAGTCCCCAGCAGCCACAGATAATGGGCAGCTGGAGGGTGGTGGCATGGAACAGGCTAGTGTGGTGACTATGTCAAGTGTGAGTGTAGACACTAGCCATAGCCAGGCAGCAGGTGAGGTCCCACACAGGCAGATGGACAGGGATGCTCAAAGGAGCACTGCTGCCCATCAAGCCCCTGTCGCAAGTGTCACAGTAGGTGTCATCAGATGTATGTTTTGGTCCATCATGGAGGCACAGGCACATTTTGAATGCATAATCAGATGGATGCTCAGGTTCATTAATGCAGCACTGCCTGCCATGCGAGATGACCTCCACAGCCTTGGTGATGCCACACGTTATTATGCTGATGTCATGGATACATGGTGGGGTGAGACATTGTCAGTCCTCACCCGTACAATGCCTGTGCTGGAGCATGTGGTGAGAGTAGGGCGTCAGGCATGTGGATGTAGGTCAGCAACAAGATCAGCTGAGAGTCCACATGGCCGTGCACATTCACACTCCCATAGTGGCAGTACCACCAACACTACCAAAGGGAGGGTGCTGTCCACACCATAACAGAGCAGGCCATGGGCATGTGGTCCTGGCTGGTCCCATCAGGGACATGGATCCAGCAGACAGCAGTCACCACTGGGGGGGAGTAGTACTTCATATGGTCTTGGGCCTGGTGGTGCCAATGAGACTCCTGGCAGAACCAGTTCCTGTGTCCATGGCCGGAGATGGTGAACTGTACATCCTGCCATGTACGGTCCACAGCTGTCCAACATACCCCTGTGCAGGGCAACCATGTGGCTTGACTGTGTGCACACAAACACTCACACATCTCTATTACAGGCAGGTCACCACCAGACACACACAACACCTCTGCATGGCCCAGTTAGACAACACCCCTCCAGACACACACACACACACACACACACACACATGCACCACTGATGCAGGGACATGCTGATATGGGTCTGATGCACAGGGTGAATATAGTGCAGTGTAGTAATGTAATGCTGTGTAAGGTGCTTTCTGCTGGCAATTGATATGGGTGCACATCAAGGTGTATGTACCTTTTTAGCCATGATGCATTATTGCTGTTAGTACTGCTGACTGTAGTCTCACATACTGTATTCTGTTTGTGTTCCAGGTGTCTGTATGTCTGCAGGCTGTGGGCCGGCTGACATTGCCAACAAGGAGTATGGCAGAGTGGAAACACAGTGACCTTTTAATAGCCAAGGTTCAGCTTTATATCTACATGTTTACCAGGTGTGTATGCATGCAAAGTGTGTGAGGGACACTGGTGGCAGACAGTGTGACCTTGCATACATACCCCTTGACACACCCAGCTAGCCTTCATACATGTCACCTTGGTGTTCTGTAGTACCACAGGCTCATACATAAAGAGGAGATTACTTAAGTACTGGCACAAGTTCCCTCACAAGCCTAGCCATTACTTTAACCACAGCAGATTCACCTATCTTGTGGGCACCAGGTAGTCACAGGGCCTTCACATGTCTACATATTGAACACACATAGGCAGCATACAATGTGTGTGTGACATTATTAATTGATGAGTGTGGGACACAACTAGTAATGTGACAGCTGGCAGCAAATAGCATGCCCAAGGCAAGTGCAACACACAGGACTTCCTTTGCTTTGTTACTATGACACCTTCTTTGTGTAGCATTACCTTAGCTTACAGTATTTCTCATGACATTAAGGTGTTTCTAATGTGCAATCACTGCTCTATGCAATCAGTACAGAACTGTATGACATGTTTCTTGTCCTACAGTCTTGGGACCACTTTTAACTGTTTCAGTTGTTGTCACAGGTTACACCTTGCCAAACATGGACTGCAATCTGCAGGGTGGTACAGACATACCTCTCAACTTTACAGATTTCCACAGAATTTCCTGATTCTTGCCTCATATTTTTGCTCCATTTTTCTCATACACCTGTGTTTTTCTGGCAAATCATTGCCAAATCATTGTGGGCTGATGTCAAAACATAATGGCAGATGTTATGAGTTGCCGACTTCATACTTTTCAGACCATCTATGCTAATGCAAAACCTGTTATTCTATCAACTCTATAGGTTTGTAGGAGCAATATTTGACAAGTGCTCCTATTATGTGGCCTTTGTAACCCCATTATTTATGGCTTGGTAAACATTTCTTGCTCTAAGAGCTTGGGAGGTATGGGTTCAGATAGTGGCCATATCTCTGACCTCTGCATATGTCTGCAGATTGTCCTGATGTCTGACATATAATTTCTCTACATCTATCATAAACTTGTAGTTTTCTGGCCAAAGTTTGCTAAAATCATGACAGACTGACATTGTAGATTAATGACAGATATTGTCTTCTAACAACACATACCCTTTGGAAGGTGCATTCAAATGCATGACGTGTTCTGCTATCTCCCACGTGTGTCAAAGAGTATGTGACGGGTGTGCTCAATGTTTGCTGTTTGCCCCAGCTTTCCATATGGCTTTAACCAGATGTCTTTCTGTGAGTGGTTGAGAGATATGCTGGTTCATACATATATGCACACACACACACACACACACACACACACACACACACACACACACACACACACACACACACACACACACATTCAAGACGTGCCCCTGCTGATAGCTGAACCTCTTACTGCCCAGTTTTACAAAAGATACTGCTAGATACATAACAGAAACACCACAGAGTTAATGTAGTGTTGCAGTGTCTGCCACTACTATTCAAGTGGTTAACAATTGCAGGGGCTGTTAGGATTGCCAATGGTGGGTTCAGACACCCTCAACATGGTAGATGCACCTGCAACACACACACACACTACTGCATGGAGACATGTATTGAAACACACAAGCACACAGAGTTGACACTTCTCATATTAGAAGTTTTCTGGTTTCTCAGTAGTAGCACTAAAATCTGAACCCCTGTGCCTAGTACTTGCTCTAGAACCTGCTGAAAAGCACTAGGAAACCTTAAACTGATACAAACACTCAACTCTCCTTGTTAATAAGGAGAAATTAATCATAGGCACTAAACAGCCTATAATTGCAAAGTACCTTGCAAAGGTAAGGGAAAACAGCTCTTGTACTTTACAAAAAAGCACCTAAACAGTTATGTCCAAGGGTCAGCTTCTGGTGATTTCTCCTGTCCATCTGGTGAATCTGGGCATACTGGGGCAATGCAGCAACTGCCTCATGTACACAGACAACCCTCTCCTCCTACCACCCAACACTACAACTTGCGAGAGATGCACTTACATAGCCAAACTGGAAGCAAAGCTCTCTCCAGCCAAGATTGTGCTAGACAGTCAAGAGGAGAAGGTTAACACCTGCACTACACCTCAAGCAACAGATAGCCATTCAAAACCCACACCATCAACACCTACACATAGCAACACTAAACCCACATATGTGGAGGCCCTTAACATTAACCTGCCCAAGCAACAAGGACCTCCGAAGCTGAAACGTAAACACCAGTCACAACCAAAGTGACACATAGCTCACAACACCAGTGTGCCACCCAACAACAACCCCTAAGGCAAGACAACGTACCCAACACTTTAGTCATAGGTGACTCTATAGTCAGGCACCACTGATATCCCACTCACCAGGCTGAACAAGGAGAAAATAACAGTCAGGTGCCTACTGGGTGCCAGGATCCACCACATAACACATGCACTCAAGTCACTCCACAACAAGTACAAATACAACTCTGTCATTGTCCATGTTGGAGTGAATGACTTGAGACGCACCTCCCTGGACTACATGAAAAGAGACATGGAAGAGCTCTTGGATCATGTGGCCCAGGCAGGTATGACCCTAGCCCTGAGTAGCATCCTGCCTTCACCCAGAATTATACTACAGTATAAGGACAAAATGACTGACTTCAACAATTGGCTAAGCTTCTGGTGTCATTCAAAGGGGATCCAGTATCTGTCTGCCTGGGACGACATGATCGACAAACCATGATGATGCTTTGCCAGAGATAGTCTGCACCTGTCACCCCTGGGATTCAGGTTACTGGCTAAAGCTCTTGCCACCCCTGTAGTGCCTTTTTTAGGCAAGGTTCAAAGGACAAAACCACCACCATAACAGATACAAGCATGCAAAATCTGAAGGTAATGCTACTCAATGCTAGAAGTCTAAACCTCAAAATGCACTCTCTCGAGGCACTCCTAAAAATGGAGAACATTGATATCTGTGCAGTAACTGAGACCTGGTTCAAGGCTCCAGAGAGCACCCCTGCAATACCAGGCTACAACTCTTACCACACTTTTCAGCCACCAAACCAAGACTGAAACACTAAAGGTGGAGGAGTGTCCATATTCACCAAGGACATTTACACCTCCAGGTTAGTTGCCCAACACAATGCATCTGAAATTCTCCACGTGCAACTAACACTAGGTAAGACTGCAATCCAAATTGTAGCTTGCTATAGTTCCCCCACCATACACCAAGATTCTCACTACGCCTTTCTAAACATACTGGAAAATATTAAGATACAACCAAAAACCCTAATACTGGGTGATTTCAACTACCCTGCCATTAACTGGGAAAACTACTCGGGTACCAACACCTTTTCCCAACAGTTCTTGGAATTCATAAATTCCAGTGCCCTGGATCAACTAATCCATTGTTCCACCAGGGGCTCCAATATGCTAGACCTGGTCATTACCAACATGGGAGATAGATGCTCCACACCAGCGGTCATCCCCTCATTGGTCAAGTCTGACCATAAGCAAATCATCCTTGACATCCACATCCCACTCCCACCCCCCAGTAAGGAAACCTCCGTAAAAAAACTTCTCCAAAGCCAACTTCATTCTACTCAAGTCTGACAAACTTCATGACACCCATGCAGACGAGAGCTGAAAGTTTGACTGCTGAATTCTACACTAAGGCACTGTACGAGCACATCCACTTGTGCATGAATCGTGCCATCCCGAATAGAACCAAGATGCTCTCCTCCAAAAAAAGGAAGCCAATCTGGTGGTCCCCTGCCATAAACAAACTATATAACAGATGAAAGAAACTGTTGCAGAAAAGAGGAAAATCCCAGGATGCAAAAAAAACTCCATTACCAGCCTCAGTAAGAAGCTGCGATCCCTCATAAAATCCTCCAGAGCTAGTTACAAAAATAAAATAGCCAAAGATTCCAAAGACAACCACAAGGCATTCTATAGTTATGTCAAGAATCTAAATGGCAATGCTCAGATATGCTCTGAGCTACAACAGAATTACATTAAATATACTGATCCCAAGGATATTGCCAATATCTTGGCAGATCGATTTAGTGCCAATTTCACCCCCCTCACCTCCCTAAATGGCCCATCTCAATACCAAAAGATTGCCAAATTCTGGTAATCACAGACACACAGGTAGAAACCGCATTCTCCAAAGCTAAGAATACAGCATCCATGGGACCAGATGACATCCTGGGCTGTGTACTACATGAACTACAAAATGAACTGGCACCTCACCTAAGTGTCATGTTTAATCATAGCCTCACCTCAGGCTTCATGCCCACTGAGTGGCGCACAGCTACAGTTATCCCACTCCACAAGGGGGGGATCCACCTTGGATCCCAGGAACTACCGTCCATCAGTCTGATGAGTCTGGTCTGCAAGGGCATGGAATGCATTATCATGGAACTTATAAACAAAGACATTGGCAACCTTCAAACACTGGACCCCACCCAGTTTGGGTTCGTGAAGGGCCGATCTTGTCTCCTGAACCTGACTGACTTCATCGAATCAGTCTCCAGAGTCATGGACATGGGTAAGGTGGTCCACACAGCCTATCTGGACCTCACCAAAGCCTTTGACACCACCCCCAGTCTGGAATCATAGATTAAGTTACTAAGCTGGGCATAAATCCCTACATGACTTGATGGGTTGTCAACTGGCTTACTGACAGAACCCAGACTGTAAAAGTAGCCAACTCCAAATCCAGCTCCAGACAAGTGACAAGTGGAGTACCTCAGGGTTCAGTCCTGGGACCGCTCTTGTTTGGCATCTACTTCTCTGAAGTACAGGCCAACATTAAGGGAATCTGGCTAACAAAGTTCACAGATGACTGCAAACTGGGAGCTATTACTAAATCCCCAAATGATGTGGATATTCTACAAAAGGGCCTTACAGAAACAGATGCCTGGTGCCAGAGCCATGGGCTCAAGCTTAATGCCAAGAAATGTATAGTTATCCCCTTTGGGAAAAAAACATGTACCCATGAATTACCACATAGGTGGGAGTACACTAAACACCAAAAGTGTGATGAGAGACTTAGGGACACAGGTGGGCAGTGGTTTCACCTTTGATAACCACATTGCCACAACAGTCAGGAAATCCTTCTATGTGGCACACCTCATCACTAACGGCTTTTCATCCAGAAAAAAAGGAGGTCATTATCCTACTGTACTCATCCCTTAATAGACCCATTATAGAGTACAATGCCCCTTTGGTATGTACCTCACAGGACATCTGCAACAGCTGGAAAGGCCACAGAAATACCTCACTAAAAGAATTACAAGCCTAAAGCAGATGTCCTATGCTGACCGTCTAAAAAAAACTCTATATCGTCTACTCAGAGGCAATCTCTGCTTAACATACAAGGCCATGTCAAACACTGAGCTGTTGGACATGCTCCACTTAAAGAAATCCCAATCCATCAGAGCCACATGCTCTAGGGATCTAAACCTTGTCATCACAATGAACAAAACATGCTAGAGGGATAGGTTCCTGACCCAGAGACTGCCCATACTCTGGAATAGACTGCCCATATATGCCAAACAGAGTGCCTCCTTGGCCCTCTTCAGAAAGAACCTTAACGATTGGATGGGAGATAGGAAATTCACCCTGGGGATCACATCAGTGGCCCTGATAGACAGGGGTCCAGGGAAGTAAATATTGAGGGAAGAAATAGCCAGGGAATTGTTATGGCTAGGCTTGTATAGGCCCTAGGGCCAATAGCCTAGTACCAACCTATGAACCTATAGATGACCCACCTATTTATTTATATACAATACACAGTGATATGATGATTGCATGCATCACTGTGCCTTTGTGTTATAAATTGTGTAACTGTGCTTGGAAGGTGCATGACATCTGTAGAGGCTGCAACTAGGTTGGCAATGGGGGAGTTAACAGGGCGGAAGAGGCACACAAGATGGTATAACCATTGCATACACACAGTAAAGACAGCCACAGGGGATATGCATACAGTAACACATACACAGTTGCCAATAGATTACTAACTCTACGTACCCACTTGTATGTACTATAGTGCTTCGTACACATTACATGCACCACAGAGATTATGTGCTAGGGACATAACTTACTACCTCTTGCAAGTAATCTTGGGAATGGCTTCATGGATGGTGGGATAACACACCCAAAATAGCAACTGGTCTCATATATTGCTCTTACATACCTGGACAAGTGATAGAGTAACAGACTTTGTATCAGCATGATATTTCAGATGGGTACAACATCTGATGTTGACAAGTCTCTTCTACAGTAACAGTGACATATTACACAATGATTACCCATAAATACTCATTGTTAGGGGACACAGACCACATATAAGTTGCAAACATCTGGATATTCCATATACATCTGTACAGATGACTGGTAAGGCCTGCATAGTTTAACATGGTGCATGTAAGGCAGATGCCATTAACTGACTCCTTAAAGTAATGCCATGGGGAGGTGGTTAACAGGCCTTATAAAGGTATAACCAACACACACACAACAGCCACAGGGGATATGCTTCACACACAAACACACTACTATAGCTGCTTGTATTGGGATTAGAACCCCCTACCTATCTATTTATTTGTACTATAGTATTATACAGTTATTGCATGTGTAACAGAGCTTATACGGCTGACGGCTGTCCAAACGTGCTTCTAGGGTGAATAACAACAGCAGCCTTGTAAAGTATGGAAATGGGAAGTGTACTGGGTGGGACAGGCCTCAAAGTACTTTCACCTACAAACATACATACACACACATTTGCCAGGACAGAGATTAAAACCCCTGCCTATCTAGTTATTTGCACCATAATGTTATGTAGTTATTGCATGCACCATGGAGCTTATAGGGCTGATGGCTGTCCAAAGGTATTTCTAAGGTGATAGACATCAGTAGGACTGATAAAGTAGAGCAATGGGAAGTGTCCTGGGTGGAAATGGCCTAAAAGTCTTTAAACTACAACCATACACACACACACACACACACACACACACACATACACACACACACACACAGGCAAGTGATGTGATATTACAACCCCTACCTCTGTAGTATTACACAATGAAGCTCACCTTCATGCTGGCACATGCAACTGCTTACAACTAATATGCAACTCTCCACAGCAGAACATCACTCTATGCCTTTCAGGGTATTCTTGTGTATGACACACTCTGTGTGTGTGTCTCTCTGTGTCTCTCTCTCTCTCTAACACTGTCTGTGTCTCTCTCTTCCCCATGTGTATGTGTGTGTATGTATGCTTGAAATATTGTTATATGTTGCCCATATATATGTCTGTGTATTACACGCAAAATATGCAGATATATCACATATGGGCCACCTACAGCTAGCTGAGGGTAATCCTGTCTGATGGGTGTGGGTAGAGTCAGTTAAGATATACATAGCTGCCTGTATGCAAAGATGTCTATGCACAATACAGTTATATAGTCCAGTCTGGGTTTTGACATGGGCTGTAATTCTCTAAGTGTAGGAGCATGCCTAGTATGGCCTTCTATAGTAAGAGCGGGACTCCATTCCAGAGATAGTTGTACTCCTGTTCAGTGTTTTATGTGCTACAGCCATACCTCTCAACCTGTTAGTGGAAGGAATATGGAGATAGCCTGTCAAAATGGGGTGATAATGGGCCAAACATAGGGAGATACTGTTAATATTGTTCTTATTAATGTGGAAAGTTGCTAGTGTAACAGGGTTTGTTTTAGCAGACATTTTCTGAGATATATGATATCTTTTATTTTATTTTTTTTTATTTAACATTTGTTGACCGGGAATGTCCGACTAGGTTCCACAGAGCCTGTTTTCAGCGGAGGCCCGGGGAGAAATGCTCCAGATACATGTCTTTGGAATGATATCTGACACTGAAATGTATTGTGTCATTACTTACTGACATATATCCTCAGATCATAACAGTGATTTACCTGAGAAATACAAGATGTGTGATGCCCAGAACAAAATTATGAGCCAAACTATTGACATTCATGCCCAATCCAGCTAGTTGAAAGGTGTGGCTACAGCCGATTGACTGATGCTGTGTAAACAGTCCAGCACCTCAGTGATATACTGGCTGGGGATCACCTGCTTGTGTGTTATTCTTCTTAACTGACAAGTCATATCCTGGTGTGACTCATACCTCTGAACTGTACATGTTTTACAGAATGTCCAGATGTTTGTGTCATAATTTTGGTCCATTTTTCATACAGTTGTGGTTTTCTGGCAAGTTAGTGACAAAAGACGGAAGTTAGAAAATAATGACAAGGCATTTGAGCTTCCGACTTCCTACCCTTCAGAGATTTCATGCAGTTGCAAGACCTGCTTTGATATCACTGTGTAAGTCTGTGAAAGGAATACTTCATCATGGTCCCTATTTGTGGATGTTTGCCAGACATTTATTTATGGTTGGCTACAGCTGACTTGCTGGGAGAGGCTGAGGGGTGAGTATGAGACCCTGACATTGACATCCATGCATGTGAACTATGACTCCCCAGTTTATTAGTCCCCCACATACACTGCAGTGAGTTTTGTCACCTAGGGCACTACTGCATACTCTGGGGAAGCCAGTATTGGGTGGACATTTCATGTTGTCCTACATAGCTGTCAACTGTCTGTTGCTATCTCGATAGGGCACCCCATTTCCTTGCATACACGCAGTGATACCTTAAATATGCTACAAAAATGTACTACTGCATTCATCTGTTGTTAAGAAGGGTGACTTTCCTTGTGCCTGTAGCAGTTGTGAGGATGGTGCTTGAGGGCTGACTATGTCAGATGCATGCAGTACGCAGCCTCTACATGGTATGGTACAGGTAGTGTGATGTGTGGCATCCATTTTACTGTGTGTGAGTCAGCGAGAGGTGTCAGTTCCTGGATCCCTAGGTTGTCAGTGTAGGTGCTAGGCATTGCCTCTTTGCCAAGGCATACTGGGTATGCCTACGTCTGCCTAGAGGAGCAGGCTCAGAAGGGTCCTCCTCCAAGTCAACCTGTGCCTGTGGAGACCTTGGGAATGGTGGGGGGGGGGCTGTGTGCCGCTTCCCTGTGATGTTCCTGCTGCAGCTGTTTCTGCATGATCATATTGTGTAGCGTGGCACATACTATGAACCTGTGTGCACATGTGGCTGGAGAGTACTGCAAGACTCCACCAGATATGTCAAGGCAGCGGAACCATGACGTGAACATTCCAAACACACGCTCTATAATGTTTTTAGTTTGTGTGTGTGCCTCATTATGGTGTTCTTCAGTGTGTGTGTGTGTGTGTGTGTGTGTGTGTGTGTGTGTATTTCTGATGGGTGTCATCATTCATGGTTCCAGTGCACTGCCAGCATTCCCCATGAGATGGCCATACGAGATGCCCCCCCCCAACAAATGCCTGATACAGGTGTGAGGCATGCCAGATGTAAGAGTCATGATAGCTGCCAGGGCTACCAGCACACACATTGATGATAATGCCCTGGGCATTGCACATGACCTGGCAGTTGATGGAGTGATAGCCCTTGTGGTTGATGTACACTCTACCGTCTTCATTGGGTGATGCTTTGATGTGGACGTGAGTACAGTTTATGGCATCCACTACCTCTGTAGTGTGCTACATGGTGGAAGAGATGCATATTGCTGGTCCTCTCCACAGGAGTGCTGGGGAAATAAATGCGCTCACCAGCATGTGGTAGCATGGCATCCAAGAACTGGTGGAGTGCCCTGGATGCAGATGCACATGAGACCCCATGATGTCCCCAGTAGGTCTTTGGAAAGTACTTGTAGCTAGTATTCTTAAGGCTACACATACCTTTGTTTTGACTGGGATGGGTTCCCCTCTGTTGGCTCTGGGTCTGCAGTGAGGTTGGCAGAGCTCGGTGAATTGCTAAAGTATGTCCCTGTCCACCCTGTAGTGCTCTACTATCTCCAGCTCATGTAGTCCCTGAAAAGTTACCCTGGGTCTGAACACTCTTCTCCTCCTCAGTCTGGGTCAGTTGTTGGCATCATCCTCTTCACTACCCTCAGTCTGTAGCACATAGACATGTAGCAAAGCAGCAGCAGCCCCTAGCATTTTGTCAGTTAAAATTACCAAGTGTGTACTCCAATGGTGCAGAGTTTGTGTGAAAAACAGACTGAAGGGTATTTGCATAGTTTATACTGGTGTGCTGCAGATGCTGTCTGTGTGATTTGCTGAGTGTGATGCATTCCAGCTGCCAGCTATATTATTGATGACATTGAAATGGCCACTGTGAGTGCCAGAGGCGTTAGTAGTGATTTGTACTTGATTGCCCTTTATTCTGCTGTTTCTCTTTTTTTAACATTTTCTCCCCTTTTCAGACCTGTAGCCACCTGATAACTGTATTAATGATGGCTTTGAATGGGTCACTGTGAGTGACAGAGGCCTTATTACTGATTTCTAGTTGATTGCCTTTATTCTGCTATGTCCTTTTTTCCATTACCTGCCCTTTTAGGCCCTGCTGCACATCGAGGCAACTGTTGTAGCTAATGTAAACAATGCTGAGCAGAAAGGGCCCTCCCCTGCACACGAACATGCTCAGCATTTCTTAAATCAGCTAAGCACAGCTAAGCAGACTCAGACACACACCCTTGCTTAGCTGTGCTTAGCTGAGCGCAAACAGGAGCCACAGAGCTCCAATGTGCTTACACCAACATGACACACCCCCTATTCTTGTCAGCTACTTTTCCTGCTTACACCACTGCATTATAGCTCCTAGATGGTTAGGTGCATGTGAACACAGTCTCCCATTTTGCTATTCAATAAATGTAGCTCATTTACATACCCCACTGCCTTATACCCTAGTTATACCCCTACACAGGAGCCTATGTCCTTAGCAACCACTGTTGCCTGTCATTGTTATGATTCTGCATCCTGCCCAATATAATGGCAAAATGCCTGTTTCACATTTAATTTACTTTTTACTATTTTTTTTTTATTTTATGCACGATCGTGTTTGTGCACCACTGTGCTCCGCTTAAACTGCCCCATATATTGAAAAAAAAAGACTTTTGATTTTTGAAACAGTTTGGCATGCCAATGGCCACCGTTTTGGCCAATGGTATGCCTATTACACATAATATATGCTTTACTTTGAGATGTTCTGCCCCTATTTTATTTTTGCAGAAATGTACATGGTTACTAACCGCTTACATTTCTGCTGCGGACAAGGCTCCTACACGGATGCCTGTCTGCTTTCTGGATCACAAATTCCCCTCATTTGCATGTTTTTCTCCAGCAAATGAAGTCATTTGTGTTATTCCATTACATCCATGCTGGAATATTGCTGGGATGCTTGAGTACGCTCCCAGCCTTGTTTACTGGATCGCACAGGCTCTGACCTCCATGTTCAGGCCATGCCACTATGCTTACATGGAGATTAGCTCCATATAAGCTTTTCTGAATCCCCCCCATATACTTAACATTCATACCTCTCAACTGTCCAGATTTGCACAGAATGTCCAGATGTGTTCCTTATCAAATTTGTGATTTTCTGCCATATCACTGGGATGATCTCAGTACTGATGTGACTTAATAATTACATACATTTGAATTTCAGACTTCAAATCCTTCAGAACATGTGTATTAACACAAACTCCTAGTTATTCTAACACATTTCTGTAGGGCAAATATGTCAAATATGCCCCTGTTTCTGGGTCATTGTCATTATGTTGACCTTTGTCCAGATGTCTTGCACTAAAATATTGAGAGCTATCTGTGAAGCCTCAGTGATCATTGTGGCATTCTGTGCAAAACCGCCAATCTTCAGTGCTCTGATTTAAACGGGGGTGCTATCATAGGTTCATAGAGTGATTGAGTGGTTCATAGGTTGGTACTAGGCTATCGGCCCTAGGGCCTATACAAGCCTAGCCATAACAATTCCCTGGCTATTTCTTCCCACAGTATTTACTTCCCTGGACCCCTGTCTAGTAGGGCGACTGACGTGATCCCCGGGGTGAATTTCCTATCTCTCATCCAATCATCAAGGTTCCTTTTGAAGAGGGCCAAAGAGGCACTCTGCTTGACATGTATGGGCAGTCTATTCCAGAGTCCGGTGAGTCTCTGGGTCAGGAACCTATCCCTCCAGCATGTTTTGTTCATTGTGATGACAAGGTTTAGATCCCTGGAGCATGTGTCTCTGAGGGATTGGGATTTCTTTAAGTGTAGCATGCCCGTGTTCACTTACATGGTTTCCTGGCCGGCAACACCATTGCCAGCCACAAAACCTCACTTATTTACATTTAAACATGGTGCACAAAATGCATATGAATTGAGCACTGCTGCTCACCACGCATCAGCGAGCACACATGTAAACTCCATGTAGGCTTCATGTGAAGCCTAGATGAAGTCTATTGAATCCAGCTGAATATTTCCACATATACTTACTTCAAAAATCAAGTGAATTACAAACTGCTGCATGACATAAGGTGAAACCTTTCATATTCTTGAAGAAAACATCTTGGATATTTGCAGTCTAGGTTGCACATCTTTAATTATATTAAGTGTTATTTACATTGCCAATTATGCAATTAAGCATATATTTTCATATTTCTGTAAATATCTCAGTAAACATGCACTCACAGAGGAATCTCTTGTTGTCATGTGAAAGCTTATATCTGGTTAATAAAAATATTCTAATAATATCTTTCTAGATAGTACAGTTTCCAAGATATGACAATTTGTGAAAATGTATCAAAAATATAATTTGGGGTTTGTATGCACTATAATATATTATAGTATTTATGGAAAGACTATTATCACTACAAACGTACTGATAGCACTGCTATTTCTACAGTTCTAATAGCTTTTATTGTTCACAAAATATTTACATTTGTTTATTGTATGCTTTTTTAAGTTTATTTTTCAGAAAATGCTCTGGAATGCAAGATGTATATAGGCTGCAGGAGGTATGACATTCCACATAGCACAGGTGCTAATGAGTTTAATATTCCTGTATATGAAATGCATTATCAGGTCCATGGACATCCATATCTGCAAACATACATAGTCACATAAATATAGCAGAAATATATCTACACTCATAAATACGTCATACACACACACACACACACACACACACACACACACACACACTGATACACAGGTATGCATGCACAAATAAACAAATACATATATACACATACACAAACAATTGTACAGATACTGCCAAAAACAGAAGAATTCTAGTTGAGTTGTTTCAACTAGCCACTTGCAGGTACATCTTCACCTCTAGTGGTTATTCCTTTCTTCCCACCTGTCGTAAGCCTTTTAATAACTCGTGGATTTACTGTACATCCCCTGTTTCAAAAGCTTGTTTCCCTGTTCACACCCCCCATGATGAAGAGTTTCTTCATGTCCTCCTCAGTTATTTATTGAAACTCTGACCAGCACTGTTCTTGGGCCTCAGATGTATTTCTTCACATTTTCCATGAAAGACTTTGTGTTCCCATCTCATGCCCCCTCTTTCCAGTTATCTCCAGTGAGTATTATCTGTGGCAACCCCATATGTCCAAGTAGGTCACTCTTCCTGGCCCTCTGAACATCCCAGTGCCATTTTTTGTACCTTTTCTACCAGCTTACAGTCTTTCTCCCCATAAGTTCTGCATAGCTGGGCATGGAATTCAGGTCATGAGTTCACTTACCATTGTCTTCCAAAGAGGTATGATCACATCTCCAACCATGAAGTCTATCCCTTTTGTAAGCTATGTTTTTTTTATCATGATTACTGCTTTTCTCACTTTGTTTCTGGTGATTCACAATGATTGTTACCAAAAAGTCTTTTTCCATGGCCAGTTGATTGGCATTTAGCCCATCCCACCACATACCCAGTTTCTACAAGATTACTTCCTGGATGGAGCACCTTATATCTGTCAGTGTTAAACGTTAGCTGCAGTCTTGTCAGTATAGTTTTCTAGTCTCCTTAAATTCCTTTCATTCTGGCCACCCATTTCCATAGTACTTGCCTTACTTTTTTGTTGTCTACAGACAGACTAATGACTTTTTTTTTATCTCACGGTGACATCTGACCTATATCAATTATAATACAGTCATTGATGCCTATGTTGTCAACTTCAACTTTAATTTTATTTATGTGTTTTAACACAAAACCCCTTAACATTAAATCAAACTAATCCAAATACAATGATAAAAATGTACAATAAACAAGTATATTTAACAATAATACTAAACATATGCTGCAACGGTTTCACTTTCAAACCTTGAAATACTGAAATGTTGAATTTTAGTATCTCAAGTTAAAACAACGAAAGTGAAAACCTTGAAACACGGAAATTGTCCCAGGCAAGTAAACACTTGCTCAGAACTTATTCTTCTTCTTTCGGCTTTTCTTGGTTAGGGGTCGCCACAGTGGATCACCTATCCACTCATGATTGGCAGTGGAGTTTTACGGTGTCAAGTTGCCAGCCCAGTGCCCAGCCTTCCACAGAAGGCACACACATGCACACACTCACACCTAGGGCCAATTTAGAATGCCCAATCCACCTACAGCACATCTTTGGGATGTGGGAGGAAATAGGAGTACCGGGAGGAAACCCACGCAACCACATACAGACTCTGCACAGAAGGCACCCCAGCCAGGGATCAAACCAGAGAACCTCTTGCTGTGAAGTGGCAATGCTAACCGCTGCACCACCGCAGCTGCCCAAACACTTGCTCAAAACTAAAAAGTACATACTGTAGCATAGCAATTTCCGTGTTTCAAGGTTTTCACTTTCATTATTTTTGTCTTGAGATACTGAAATTCGACATTTCAGGATTTTGAGGTTTGAAAGTGAAACTGCTGCAACAGATGTAATCATCTCACTGCGTCATAAGCCAATTCAAACAGATAAGTCTAAACTTTAAATTTTAGTTTGAATTTTATTTTAAATGTTATTATCATTTATCCTGTACTCCATCCCTACACCCCTCCCTTTTCCACTTGTTCTATTGTATGGCTGCCTAGTGCAGAAGATTAAGGCAATCAGATGTTAACACAGTTTTTTTTAATTGTTGTAATTATAAATATTTATTTGTTGACCAGGGTAAACTCACTAGACACAGGTGTTCCTTTTCAGTGGTGACCCAGAACACTGAGTGGTTAAGTGACTTTCTCAGAGTAACACAAAATGCAAATGAAGACCAAAATAATCAAATTCAGGACTGCAGGATGAAGGTTTTCAGCAGCTTGTAGTACTACTTTAACCTGCCAAGCTTCAACACATACTACCAGGACTGATTCCCTCGGTCTCCATTTGCATATTGTGTCACTGAGTAGGTCACTTTAATCAGAAAATGTTACTGGTGCCTTTCTGAAGCTAGGCAACTGTGCCTTGTGGAATTACCTAGTTAACAAAGATACCAACCAGTAAATAGATTCTTACATGTCCCCATGGAGTTCCTTTTTACCACTCTTCCTAATAATCCATTGCACGGTTTCACAGCTATCTCAGTGAAGAAGTACTTTTGCAGATGTAGGAAGCCTTTGGCTCCTACAATCTAAGGCCCCCACTCCCTCTTATTCTGCCATTCTTCCTTTTGAAGATCACCTTTCCAGTTTCCAAGGTGTGATCAGGTGCATCTTTATTATTTCACCCTACCTCATTTGGGCTCTGGTGAGGAGATCATTGGCTCCTGTAATTTCCCAGTCACATCCTTTCTCCCCCATCCCATACACCCTTTTAGTTAGTCTTCTCTGGGCTCATTTTAGCAGTCTGCTGCCTTCCTTCCTTCCTGTATGGCCATCATGGGGATGGCAAGAGGTGCAAAAACAGCTAGATACACCTCTAGGGTAAACGGGCAAACTCCATTAGTGCTGAAAGTGGCTTTCAGTGAAATTACTTCATGGTATTGGCACTCCCTGAAAATGTTTGCCCAGCTTACAGCCTCCCTTCATTTGTCATCCTTCTGTTTCCTTACTATTATTTGTTTCTTTCACCTTATCGTTCTGTTTTACTGTTAGTATGTCCTTACTTTTGTCCTAAATGCTAGCCTCAAATTCCCATGTAACAACTTGATTTTCCTCTTTTTCATTTTTGCATCTTCCATATAATCTTGTTCATAGCACTGAATATTCTATCACTGAGCCATTTTTTCAATTTGTTCACCCATCTGTTTGATTTCTGACCCTCAGTTTACCACTGACCCCCCCACCCCCGTCTGGCATAATGCACCAGTCTGGATTTTATTTATTTACTTGTTAATCAGGTAGAACAGCTTATCTGAGGATTATTTTTAACCATGACTCAGACCAAAGGCACAAAAATTTACGATACACATGATGAACAATCAATACATTTAGTTGGTGTAATGCAACATTGCCTCACTGTTGGCTTTGTCTTTTTATCTTTTCCTACTCTAAAACACACCAGAGAATGCTCATTGTTTACTAATAGTGGTTTCATCTAATTATCTCTAACTCCCTTCATATTGGTTAGGACTTCATCTATAACTATATGTTTACTGGTATATTTCTGAGCTAAACTGAACATTTCATGACCCAATACCTCTCCACCCTGGATCTGGAAATCTCATTTTCTTCTCCTGGCAGATTCAGACCCTCCACTGAGTATTACCCACTTCTTTCTTTCCCAAACCTTTAGTCTCTTCTCCAACCTCTTATATTCTTCTCCCTGACTGTGTCTCAGGACCCGTATAATCTACTTGCAGTCCCTCTAATTCCTATATCTGGACAATAAGAGTGCTTACTCTTTATTGTGTCCCTTACTATTTCATTGTCCCTCCTCATGGGGAGGAGAACTTCATCCTGTTTTTTGACATCACATTTGATGCTCTAAATTATACTATTCCTCTTCCCTTTTTTACATAAATCACCACTCCTTCACCATCCCCCCATTA
Source organism: Protopterus annectens (assembly GCF_019279795.1). Taxonomy (NCBI): domain Eukaryota; kingdom Metazoa; phylum Chordata; order Ceratodontiformes; family Protopteridae; genus Protopterus; species Protopterus annectens. The sequence continues at coordinate 1,837,465,479 of NC_056731.1, forward strand.
CATGTACTACTACCTCCTCACCATTCTTCCATTACATAAATCACCACTCCCTCACCATCCCCCTGTTACATAAATCACCACTCCTTTACCATCCCCTTGTTACATAAATCACCACTCCCTCACATCCCCGTTACATAAATCACCACTCCCTCACCATCCCCCTTTTACATAAATCACTCCTTTACCATCCCCTTGTTACATAAATCACCACTCCCTCACATCCCCGTTACATAAATCACCACTCCCTCACCATCCCTCTGTTAAATAAATCACCACTCCCTCACCATCACATAAATTACTGTTAACTCATCATTCCTCCTCTCTTTGTCTCTCTTAAGCAACCTAAGATCTGACCCCTCCATGTCATCTTTCTTGTCACTGCCCCATGTTTGTGTGATACCATCTGTTTCTACCTTCCTACCTCTTTCACTGACTTCATAAGCCCAGTCTTTCTTCCTGTGCTTCTTCTACTACATAATAATGCTATCCAGCCTTGCTACGAGTTAGTATTGTCAGTTCTTTTGATATGTTATTTGTCTGTTTTCTCCTTCTAGAATATATGCTCCCCTCTTTTGCATCTACAATGCCATCTCTCTATTCCATCATGCTATAACAGGACAGTCATAAAGATGTACCTTTGTAATCAAGTTCTGAGCATCAATGTCCTTTCTAAGTTTAGGAGAATATTGTTTCTGACACACACCAGGTCTATCTGCCAAGTAACCACACATCATCATACCAGTCTCAACTCTTTTCATCTCCATCTGCTCCATTCTATCTGTTGGTACAGCTTTCACCTCTCTATCCTGGCACTTCTCTGCCATCTCCCCCTCCCTGCTTACAAATACTGATCTTACACCAACAGGTTATTGTTGCCTTAATACACCACAACATGTGTTAATCTCACCTCTGTAGTGACTACCTTGGTCATCTCCTCTCATAGGTTCATAGGTTTATAGGTAGGTACTAGGCTATCTGCCTAAAGGCATTTATAAGCCTAGCCAGAATGTGTTGGCTTTCGCTGCCCCCTTAGATTAGTTCCCTGTGCCTCTGTCCAGCACAGCCACTGAAGTGATCCCCAGGGTAAACTTTCTGTTTCCCATCCACTCGTCAAAGTTTCTTTTCAAGAGTATTAGCAAGGAGCTCTGCCTAATGTAGACTGGAATCTTGTTCCAAAGCATGGGAAGTCTCTGGGACAGGAATCTATCCCTCCAGCACGTCCTATTTATTGTTGTGGTGAGGTTTAGATCCCTAGACCATGTGGCTCGAGGGGATAAGGTTTTCTTTAGGTGGAGCATGTCCATCAGTTCTGGGTTGGACATGGCCTTGTATGTCAGGCAGAGACCACCTCTGAGTAGGCAGTATGCAACCAAGTACATCTGGAGTTTCTTCAGTCGAGCTGCATAGGGCATCTGTTTGAGGCCAGTGATCCTCTTGGTGAGGTACTTCTGTGGTCTTTCCAGCTGTTACATGTGTCTTGTAAGGTACATCCCAAATGGGGCGTTGTACTCTATGATGGGTCTGATGAGTGATGAGTAGAGGGGCACAATGACTTCTTTTGATCTGGATGCAAACCCTTTTGTGATTAAGTGGGCCATGTAGAAGGATTTTCTAGCCATTTTGGCAATGTGATTATCAAAGATGAGATTACTATCTACTTGGGACCCCAGATCCCTTATTACGTCTTCCGTATTTAGGGGACTACCACCTATGTGGTAGTTTGTGGGTACTTTGTTTTTTCCAAAGCAGATGACTATGCACTTTTTGGCATTTAACTTGAGGCCATGATTTTGACACCAGGTATCCATCTCAGTGAGACTCTTTTGGAGGATGTCTGTGTCAGGCAGAGAGTCAATTATAGCCCCTAGTTTGCAGTCGTCTGTGAACTTGGTCAGCCATAGTCCTCCTGTGCTTGCCTGTACCTCTGAGAAGTATATGCCGAACAGGAGGGGTCCTAGGACTGAGCCCTGGGGAACGCCACTTGTAACCGGTTTAGAGTAGGACCTAGCTCCCACAACTCTCATCATGTGGGTTCTGTCCATGAGCCAGTTGGCAACCCATCTTGTGACGTAGGTGTTTATGTTCAGGCTATATTCTTCTCCCTGACTGTTTCTCAGGACCAGTACAATCTACTTGCAGTCCCCCCTCATTCCTATATCTGGACTATAAGAGTGCTTACTCTTTATTGTGTCCCTTACCATTTCATTGTCCCTCCTCATGGGATTGTCTATAATAGCAGAATGGGGAATGGTGTTGAAGGCCTTAGCGAGGTCTAGGTAGGCTGTGTGTACCACCTTTCCCACATCTATAGTCTTGGTAACTGTCTCAAAGAAGTCCACCAGGTTTAGGAGGCATGATCTGCCCTTAACAAAGCTGAACTGGGTAGGGTCCAGTGTTTGGAGGTTCCCAATGTCTCTGTTAATGAGTTCCATGATGATGCACTCCATAGCCTTGCAGACCAAGCTAGGCTTATAGGGTGATAGTTCCCGGGGTCTTTTGTGGCTCCACCTTTGTGGAGCGGAATAACCATTGCTGTGCACCACTCTATGAGTACAGAGCCTGTGGAGAGACTGAGTTTGAACAGTGTGTTTAGGTGAGGGGTTAGTTTGTCTTTGAGCTTGTGTAGGACGCAGCCTGGGACACCATTCGGTCTCATTGATGCTGTGATTTTGGCTTTGGAGAGGGCTGTTTTAACCTGAGTGTCTGTGATTTCAGGGACTCTACATTCTTCTGGTATGGTTATGGGCCCTTTTGGGGGTGAGAGGGGGGGTGAAGTTTGCGCTGAACCTGTCTGCCAGGATGTTGGTGATATCAGTCGGTTCAGTGTATTTTGTGTCATTCTGCACTAACTCTGAGCAGATCTGTGAATTGCCACTTAGATTCTTGACATAGCTAAAGAATGCCTTGTGGTTATCTTTGGAGTCCTTGGCAAGTTGTCTTTCAAAGCTCGCCTTGGATGATTTTATGAGGGATCGTAGTTTCTTGCTGATACTGATCAGGGATGTCTTCCCTTCTTGGGATTTTACTCTTTTCTCTACTAATTTCCTCCATCTATTGTATAGCTTGTTTATGGCAGGAGTCCACCAGACTGGTTTCCTTTTCTTGGAGGAGTGAGTCTTAATTTTGCTTGGGATGGCACGATCCATGCATTCTTGTAGGTGCCTGTAGAACGCATTAGTAAAGGATTTTGCAGCTTGGACAGCGTTATCCTTCAGCATGGGGGTTTTGAAACTTTCCACCTCGGTCTTACGTAATGTGAAGTTTGCTTTTGAAAAGTTTTTCACAGTGGTTTCCTTGCCCAGGGGTGGGGGCGGAATGTAGATATCCAAATTGATTTGTTTATGGTCAGATCTAACCAGCGAGGGGTTGACCTCTAGTGTGGAACACCGGACGCCCATGTTGGTGATGACCAGGTCCAATATGTTGTCACATCTGGTGGGAGTGTTGACCAGTTGAACCAGGGTGTTTGAGTTTATAAATTCTACGAAATGTTGGGCAAGGGAGTTAGTACTTGAGTAGTTCTCCTAGTTAATGTTTGGGTAATTGAAATCACCCAATATTAGGGTGTTTGGTAAAACCTTTATGTTTCATAGTGTTTCCAGAAACATGGAATGGGGGTCCTGGGACATGGTGGGTGATCTGTAGAAAGCTACAATTTGAATTGCAGTTTTGCCAGTTGTTAGTTGCACGTTGATGATCTCTGAAGCATCGTGCTGTGCCACCAACCTGGAGGTGTGGGTATCCTTGATGAATATGGATATGCTCCCACCTTTTGTATTTTGGATTGGATTCTGTGGCCGAAAGGTATGGTATGAGTTGTAGCCTGGTAGTGCTGGGGTGCTCTCTGGAGCCTTAAACCAGGTTTCTGTTACTGCACATATATCGATTTTCTCCATACTAAGGATTGCCTCAAGTGCGTGCATTTTGGGGTTTAGACTTCTGGCATTGAGTAGCATTGCCCTCAGTTTTTTGTTACTTGTGCTATTTACGGCGGTGGGTTTTATTTCGAGCCTTGCCTAAAAAAGGCACTATGGGGGTGGCAAGAGCCTTGGCCAGTATTCGAAAGCCTAAGGGTGACAAGTGCAAGCCGTCTCTAGCGAAGCAGCGTGGCTCGTTGAGCATGTCACCCCAGGCGGACAGACACTGGATCCCCTTTGAATGACACCAGAAACTTAGTCGATTGTTGAAATTGAGAATTTTTTCTGTCATGAGTTACTAAGGCTATGCTCTATAACTGGTTTCACTATAACCTAGTATTTTCTTTCTTCTTTTGCAATGTTCTTGATTTTATAGCTGATTTAGGCTTCATTTGCCTATTCCCCATCCATTGTCCTCATTCGAGCTACCCTTTCTTATTTCAGTTCCTACCTCATGTTACTACTTTTTTTTTGTTTCTAACATTTTTAGCTCCAGCTGTACCACTTTTCTGCAGCCTTCTCCTCTGTCTCTGCAAGTTGCCTTCATCACTGTGCTGAACCGGATTCCTTTTCCATCCATCTTATATCATTCACACAAGAGCTTCCCATCATGGCGGACTCCTGGTGCCATCTCTTTTTATTCTCATTAGTCCTCTCCTTATACTACCTTCTTCTATCTTCTTCTCTGTCTCCACATCTCCTCCTGATCCCTCATTTGCTCTAAAACCATAGTGGAGTTCCATTTTCTTGCCCCATTCCCCCACTGTCTTCTCTTGTCCCAGGTCTGGCATACTGTTTTCTTTGCTTGTCTCCACTGAGTGAGGTTCCTATCTGACCTTCTCTAGATGCTTGCTGTCTGTTTTCCCATGCCCACTCTGTACCTCTTCCCCACTCTTTTATGCTCCCTTTCTGCCTGAACCCAATTTCTTCTTCTAACTAATCATAACTCACTCGATAGTGAGGCACACTGATGTCCCACTCACTACATTGAATAAGGAGAAAGTAACAGTCAGCTGCCTGTCAGATGCCAGGATCCGCCACATAACGCATGCACTCAGGTCCCTCATCAACAGGTATAAATATGACTCTGTCATTGTACATGTGGGTGTGAATGACCTGAGACATACCTCCCTGGACTACATGAAAAGAGACATGGAGGAGCTATCGGATTATGTAGCCCAGGCGGGTATTACCCTACCCCTGAGCAGCATCCTACCATGACCCAGAATTATAGCATAGTACAAGCAGAAAATGATTGATTTCAACAATTGGCTAAGTTTCTGGTGTCATTCTAAGGGGACCCAGTATCTGTCTGCCTGGGATGACATGATTGACAGACCTTGATGCTTTGCCAGAGATGGCCTGCATCTGTCACCCCTGTGCTTCCGGATACTGGCCAAGGCTCTTGCCACCCGTATAGTGCCTTTTTAGGCGGTGTTCCAAAGACCAAGTTACCACCATAACAGCTGCAAACAAATACAGTCTGAGGGTCGTGCCGCTCAACCCTAGAAGTCTAAATCTCAAAATGCACTCGCTCGAAGCACTCCTTAAAATTGGGAACATCGACATTTGTGCTGTAACAGAGACCTGTTTCAAGGCAGCAGAAAGCACTCCTGCACTACCAGGTTATAACTCATTCACCACCTTTCGGCCCCAGAACTTGGACAGAAGCTCCAAAGGTGGTGGTGTTTCCATATTCATAAAGGATGCGCACACCTCCAGACTGGTAGCCCATCATAATACATCAGAGATACTTCAGGTGCAGCTAACATTGGGTAAGACAGCGATTTAGGTCATAGCCTGCTATAGGTCCCTAACCATGTCCCAAGACTCACACACCATGTTCCTAAGTACCCTGGATAATATTAGGGTCCAACCTAACACTCTCATACTGGGCGACTTCAACTACCCCTCCATTAACTGGGAAAACTACTCATGTACCAATACATTTGCCCAACATTTCCTGGAATTCATTAACTCCAATGCCCTGGACCAGCTCGTTCTTACCCCCACTAGAGGTAGCAACATCCTTGACCTAGTCATTACTTACATAAGCGACCATTGCTCTACAACAATAGTCAACTTCTCCCTGGTTAGATCCGACCACAAACTAATCACCTTGGAAATCCACATCCCTCCCACCCCCCCCCCCCCCCCTGCAAAGGTAACCACTATGAAAAACTTCTCCAAAGCTAACTTTGGGCTCCTAAAAACAGAGGTGGCTAACTTCACGGCACCCATGCAAATGAAGAATAGTTGCATGACCACCAAATCATACACCAATGCACTGTATGAACATGTACACAAATGCATGGATCTTGCCATACCCAAGAGAACTAAGACAGTCTCCTTCAAAAAAAAAGGAAGCCAATCTGGTGGTCCCTTGCCATAAGCAAACTCTACAACAGCAGGAGGAAACTGATGTGGAATAAGGTGAACTCCAAAGACTGGAAAAACTCACTTATCAGCCTTAACTAAAAGTTGAGATCTCTCATCAAATCCATTAAAACTAGCTATGAAAACAGAATTGCAGCAGATAGTAAAGACAACCACAAGGCCTTCTATAGTTATGTAAAGAATCTCCACAGTGATACCCAGATTTTCTCTGAGCTACTGCACAATGGTACCTCCTATCCCAAGCCAAAAGATATTGCCAATATACTGGCTGACAGATTCAGTGCCAAATTTACCCCCCCCCAAAGGACCAGTCACAATACCAGTAGATTGCTAGACACCCAGTATTACTGCTGCACAGATTAAAACAGCACTGCCCGAGGCCAAGAATACAGCTTCTATGGGACCTGACAATATCCCTGGTTGTGTTCTACATGAACTACAGAGTGAACTGGCACCTCACCTGTGTGTCCTGTTCAATCACAACCTCACCTCAGGCTTTGTCCCTACCAAATGATGCACTGCTGCAGTCATCCCTCTTCACAAAGGAAAAGCGACTATGGATCCTGGGAACTATAGTCCCATTAGTCTGACAAATCTGATATGCAAAGCATAGAATGCATCATCATGGACCTAATAAACAAGGATATAGGGAATCTCCAAACTCTGGATCCCACACAGTTTGGTTCTGTGAAGGGTAGAGCATGCCTGCTCAACTTGGTTGACTTCTTTGAGTCAGTCACCAGAGCTGTGGATGAAGGCAAGGTGGTTCATACAGCTTACCTTGATCTGGCCAAGGCATTTGATACCATTCCCCACTCAGAAATCATAGAAAAACTCACTAAGCTAGGCATCAACCCCTATATCACTAGGTGGGTGGCAAACTGGCTCACAGGTAGAACCCACAGTGTGAAAATATCTGACTCCAAGCCAGACTGCTGAGCAATCAAAAGTGGAGTCTCACAGAGTTTGGTCCTGGGTCCTCTCCTGTTTGGTATCTACTTATCTGAAGTCCAGGCTAACATGAAGGTACTCTGACTGACAAAGTTTGCAGACGATTATAAGTTGGGAGTTATTATTAACTCCCCAAGTGATGTTGACATCCTACAGAGATGCCTCACTGAGACCAGTGACTGGTGTCAGAACTATGTCCTTAGCTCAAGGCCAAAAAAATGTGTCATCATCCCCTTTGGGAAAAACCTGGTTCCCATGAATTACCACATCGATGGCAGTCCACTGAAAACAGAAGGCATTATAAGAGATCTGGAAACACAGGTTGACAGCAACCTCTCTTTTGACCACCACATTGCCACTGTGGTCAGAAAGTCCTTCTATGTGGCACATCTCATTACTAAGGATTTTGCATCCAGGAAGAAAGAGGTCATTGTCTCCCTTTACTCTTCCCTCATTAGGCCAGTCATTGAGTACAATGCCCTATTTGGCATGTACCTCACTAAACACCTGCAACAACTGGAGAGGCCACAAAAGTACCTCACAAAGTGGATCCTAGGCCTTACTTATTTGTCCTATATGGACAGACTCAAAAAACTCCAACTATTCTCTGTCTCATATCACCTACTTAGAGACGATTTCTGCTTGACTTACAAAGCCATGTCTGACCCAGCTCTGTTAGAAAAGCTACATCTAAAGAAATCCCAATCCCTCTGCATCACATGCTCCAGAGACCTCAACCTCATTACCACAATCAACAGAACATGCTGGAGGGACAGGTTCATAACCCAGAGACTACCCATGTTATGGAATAGACTTTCCATACAAGTCAAGCAGAGCACCTCACTGGCCCTCTTCAAAAGAAATCTTGATGAGTGGATGGGAAATTGAAAATTCACCCCAGGGATCACTCCAGTGGCTTTACTTGACAGAGTCACCAGGAACTAAGGTTGGGTGGCATGATTCCAGGGTAATCCTATGGGCTAGGCATGCAAAGATTCCAGGGCCATTAGCCTAGTACACACCTATGAACTTATGAAACTATAAACACTGAAATATAAAGTTGTTTGCTAGCAGCAACCTCTTCATTAGCTACAGATCTCTTTAATGTGCAATTATTAAGATTACTTTGAGATTGTGCATATTGACTGATACTGATAGATTGCAATGACAGAGGTTTGAATGGCCTTGTATGGTTGAAATGTTCAGTTTGTAATGCTTTGCAAAAGTACTGACAGAACACCAAGTAGCAGCCTCAAGGATGGAACTGGTATCTAAGCCCTTGGAAAAAAAGCACCAGAGAAAGTCATAGCCCTGGTCAAATGAGCTTTTAGAAAGGCAGAATGTATTTTTCCATGGAAAGAATAGCAAAAGGAAATAGCCTTAGAAATCCAAGAGCAAATGGTCTGTTTAGAAACAGCCAAACCAAGAGAGCTAGGATGAAAAGAAATAAAATGTTGCTCAGACTTGAGAATGACCTTAGTCTTATCCAAAATAAACCTGACCTGTCTATGTAAATCCAAGGTGTGAAGAACCTTCTCACTGGCAGACTGTGGAGAAGGGAAAAAAATAGGTAAATGAATAGATTAAGAGACAATTCATTAACCACCATGGGCATAAAAAAGGATTAGTATGAAGAGACATCCTGTCTAAAAAAAAAAAGGAGGAACAGCCATAACGGTCTGAATCAAAACAAAGCTGCAGGCTCAAAAGAAGCCTGAGTCAATTTCTGAAGAACAAAGTTAAGGTCCTAGGAAGGAGGAATATACTTCTTTGGAGGCCTAATATGAAGGACACCTTTTAGAAACCATTTGATCTTAAACCTAGATGGCAGACAAGCCGAAATAGCTAAAGATGAGCTTTAACAGAAGAGTAAGCCAACCCAGCACGGGGCAATTCACACAAATAAGAAAGGACCAGAGGAACCGCCACAAAAAAATGAATCCTGGTTATGAGCAAGGTGCCAGACAGAAAATCTCTTCCATTTGGACAAAGAAGATATCCTGGTAGTGGGTTGCCTGGCCTCCTGCAGAACCCTGAGCACATCATCAGAAAACAAAATGTGCCAAAAAGGATTCAAAACCTTATCATCCACAGCGTCAGTTGAATAGTGGACAAGTAAAGATGGATAACAGACTCCTTGTCTTCTGTGAGTAGGTACACCCTGTGAGGTAACTTGTGGTGAGTGCCCTTGGCTAGGTACAGGAGAAGGGAGAACCAATGCTGTCTGCGCCAGAAGGGAGTCACCATTAAGATTTTGGGGGACTCCTGTTTTATCTTTAACAGAATGCTCAATATGAGAGGAAGGGGAGACAAGGTATAAAGAAACATCAACCCTTCCAAGAGAAAGAAAGAGTGTCCACATTCCATGCCAAAGGACTTGAGACACTGGTGCAAGTGAGAATAAGTTGTCTGTTGAGAGGGGCGGCAAAAAGGTCTACCTGAGGAGTACCCCACTGGTGGTCAATGTGCAGAAACACATATCTGTGAAGCACTCACTCATGAGGCTAGGTTACAGACCTGTTCAATGAGTCTGCCACTATATTCTACTCTGAGGAAATATAAACTGCCTGAAGAGTGACCTGATATTGGACAGCTAGATCCCAAACTTGAAGAGATAGTCTGCATAAGAGGTAAGACTGAGTCCCCTATTGTTTGTTGATGCACCACATTACTGTTGTATTAAAGATCTTCAAAGAACTTGGAAGAAACAGGGAATGGAAGGCCTGAAAAGCAGAAAGGAGTGTTCTAATTTTTTTTTGAGATTGATATGGTCTGCCCTCTGACAAACTGACCAAAATCCCTGAAACTTCTCACCCCATATCTGAGACATCTGTAAACAGTTCCTGAGAGGGGAGTAGTGGCTGAAAAGGAAGACCTGGATTGGGAGACAGCTGATGGATCCACCACTGAAGCTCTAGATTGAAGCATGGAATAACAAGAACTAGAAAATCCAGAGGAAGGGGATGTTGAAGCCAAAATGACTTTAGGAACCACTGAAGCTTCCTCAAATGGAGTCTGGCTAGAAGAAGGATAGGGAAAGTGAAGGCCATGTAACCCAGGGCCCTGATATACTCACTGGCTGAGACTGAAACCAGAGAGAGAAGGGACTGAAAATAAATAGAGTCAAAGCCTTGGGAGGCAGCAGGGATGCCAGGATAGGGATGGTCTGGAGTCTCCACCCTAGAAAACTGTGATCCTGAGAAGGAGTTAGGAAGGACAGTAAATCCCAGACTTTGCAGAAGACAAATAGTATAATGAAGGTGATGGAGCAGTGTCCCTGAAGAGGAAGTCTGAATGAGGAGGATGTCCGGCTAGTAAAAAGTTTGAATCCCTCTCATCCTGCAAAAGGCAATCACAGGAGTGAGGCATTTGGTGAAGTTCCTTGGCGTAGTAGAAAGGCCAAAGCACTGAAAATGTAAAAAAGAAATAGAGAAACACAAAAACTTCCTGAAAAGGGGATGAATAGGGCTGTAAAGATAGGCATCCTTGAGTTCCAGAGAAACTAGGAAAGCCTGAGGAGGAGGAAGAATAAGAAACAGGGTTTGCAGAGACAACATTCAAATGGATGGAAGCTTTTGAGCTGTGAAAGTTCCAGGAGGGGTCTCCGGGTACCTTCTTTTATGAGGACCAAAAACATCCTTGAATAGAACTCTTTCTCCCTTAAAGGAGCAGATACTGCTTAGATAGTGCCCTGAGAGAACAGACTCTGGAGCACACCTGGAAAAAGGGCAGTTGTTCCTGAGGAGGTTGAGGAATTTTTATGCAGATTATACTAGTAGCAATGTGGTATATTTAGCCTGATGCACTTGCTGCTCCTGTTTTTATGTTGGAAAACTAATCATTCCCACAGACAATGAGTTATGGAACATCTATATAATATAAAAAAAGAAAAATATGTCTAATGCTTTAGCAGAACATATTTGTATGTTTGGTGAACGTCAAACATTTCTATTTTTTGTTTTACAACTGTTGGCAATTAATTTGAGGGATGGCGATGTGTTTAATAACACTGAATGTGTTGAATTTAAACAGATTTTGATGTTTTAAGCACATAAAGGGTCAGGTCTGAATGAGGATCTACCCTTAAAACCAGTTTTAAAATAATGTGTTCTGTATCATTAGGCATTTAAGAGGTTAACTGATTTTATTCTTGTTTGATATAGTCTGATAAAGTGCCTGAGTAGCATGAAAGCTCTTACCATTTATTAAAAAGTTTATCCTAATTCAGTCATGTTGGCCATTTTTATATTTTTACTGAGGTTGAGGAATGCCTAGAAAAGTAGGAAGGGATTTCCACACCATAAAATACCCCTGACAAATGATGGACAGAACCCAAAAATCCTGAATGATCCTTAACCAATTGTGAAGGGACAGGGAAAGATAGGGATAAAGGAACCTGACTTAGAAAGGAGGGGAAAAGATAAGCAAACAAAACCTGGCTTGTCAGGAAAAGGAGGCTTCTGAGTAGAAGGCGTCTGAGAAGACTTAGCAGGAGAAGCCCTCCTAGAAGCCTTTTTACCCTTGGAAGGACAATAAGACTGTCTATGGACAAAGGCAGGTCTGAAAGGAAAATTCCTCTGAAAATGTAGGAACAGGGAAACAAAAATGTGTTTCATTTCCTGCATGGCTTTATCCTTTTCTTGAAGACACTTAAAAAAGCTCAGCAGTTGCAGAACCAAAGACATTTTTATTGCTAAGAGGAGCATCCATCAATTTAGCCTTAATGTCACCAGGCAAGGGCAGAAGGTGAAGCTAGGAATAACGCTGCAAGACACAGCCAAAGACAACAGCTCTAGAAGAAGAATCAGCTGTACCATAACTGCACATGACTGTACTTAATGGAATGGCCGGCCACCTTAGAACAAGACCCTGACAAAGAAAAGATGGAAGCTTTCACATCAGAGTCTAGAAGATCTGAAATAACATGAAACGCCTGAGAAAAAAGGGTTAAAACACACTTGGTCATATGGATCTGGTAATTCACAGCCCAAAAGGCCAGAGTAGCAGCAGTTTACATTGTTTTGCCCAGTCCCTCCATGGCCCTGCTGTCCTTGTCAGAAGGAAGCAGATTAGTAGAGGGCAAAAGCTTGGAAGGCCTATCAGAAGAAACAAGAAATAACAGAAGGGTTAGCCGTAGGACACCTGTAAAGAAATTTACAATCAGGCACTTTATAAAACCTATCATGATTCTTAGGAGCCGGGGGGTTGGGAATCAAGAGCCTGAGACACTGTAGAAAAAGTGTCGAACAAGGCAGGAAGAACAGGAGGAACAGCAAAGGGCTTAGTAGACTCTATTTGAAGGAGTTCATAATACCTCAACATCAGAAACCTGGGTACAGTCCCACTTACAAAACTCCATCATGAGGGTAGCAGTATACCCAAATGAAATCTCGTCAGAGGGAGAATCTAGACTAATAGAGTCCTCTTCTTTAGAAGCATAATCCAAGGGAGAAAGGGAATCTGGGAGGAATAGGCCAAAGATTCTTCACCAGAATCTATTTCCTCATCAGAAGAATCCTTCTGTGTAAGCCTCATAATGGGAGTAGAAACCAAGAGGACAAGAACAGAGCCTCCTTGAAGGGGCTTCAAAACCATAACAGCATTAAACAAACACTGTGTGAGAGCTTGCCATTCATGCTGAGGATCCTTAGGAACAGGGAAAGTATACTTAGTCTTCTGTTTCTTTTTCAAAGAGGTCAGCCCTAAACATCTTAGGCAGTTTGAACCCCTGCTGACACTCGATCAGTGTAGTGGGAATCTCTTCCCTAACAAGAATCTGCGTAACACCCCTAGGCCCTTCGGATATAATAAGCCCCTGATCCCCCTGAACATCCAAAACAGATGTCTGCAGTGCCTCCAAGGACATGCAAGAAGCCGCATCCATGCCAGCCTCCGAAAAAGTTATGGCAGAGGAATTCAACTGAAGAATCAGGCAATCTTCCAGGCTTTCTCCAGTCTCGAGAGAGATGACTGGGGAAGGCAATACAGCAGAAGAATCTTATTTAACTTTCTTGGCCTTCTTCTTCATGGACAGATAATTCTCAGGCCAAGATGATTCCACCACTGCACCCTGAGCCAACAATTTAAGACACTGGTTCTCTAGATAAATAGGAAAAATGACTACAAAGAGTTTTATGGACAAATGCCTGACAAATGGGACAAGCCGTATGGTTGTGAGAAGCACCTAAGCAAAACAAACGCCACATGTGATGCTCCTTATGGAGTTCTGTCTCCCAGATGGGCATTTCCCCCTTCTGGATGACATGTAATCCAACAACAAGAAAAAATAAGATAAACAAAAAAACCCTACTGGGGCACTTATCTGAAAAAGGTTTGACAGCCAGCAGATGAAAGAGCATTCAGACCAATGAGCAGAGATGGCATTTGGACTGGAAACAATGCATTTGTGTGAAATAAATAGGAATATTTATGCTTTTTTTTCTCTTGGTAGGGGGGTGGCCAGCTGTGTTGTTGATGGAATTGCTGGTGCTCAGTTTAAAGTCAGGCATTAACAGCTATTGTGCATTTGTGTGAACTAAACTGGAATATTATATAAAACACATTTGAAACTGTCCCCAGTTCTTCAGACTGTTCTTGTATTTGCCTAATATGTTTGGTCTGCAAGTTATTCTCTTATTGTTTGCTTAGCTTATAGTCTGCCTTTACATGGCTAGTGCATATTTACATGAAATATGCTGCAATTGTTACCCTCTCTCTCTCTCTCTCTCTGTGGGTGCTGTATTTGTAAAACCAATTTGAAACTCCCAGAATTTGCAGAATGTCTCTGTGTTTGCTTCATCTTAATCTGTTCCTTATAGAATTTGTAGTCAACTGTCCACATACGTTACCAAATCCCGAACTACTGGTTTAGCTCCTGAGGGTGTGCTGTCAATGTCATACTCAACTTTCCAAAGGAGACAATAATGCATTTTTGACATTTAACTTTAGTCCATGATTCTGGCAGACTGGCACTAGTTATTTGATTTGGACAAGCCTTCCTGTAGGATGGCTGAGACTTTTGGGGATTTGATCACTGCTCCTAGCTTGCTCCTTGCAGGCTATTATTTTGTTTCATTTCATGATTATTTAAAAAAAAAAAAAAAACTGTCACTAAAAAAATCTACTCCAAGTATCAGATGTGCTAGGTATACCACTGCATTGATGCGAGGGACTTAAACTTGCTGGAATGAAGGATTATAACTGTATGTTCCTGGAAAGGTGAGGGCTTTATGCTTTCCATTAACTACATGCAGCATTGTACTATAAAATGAAATGCCAGCGCTGTGATGTAATCATGCCAACATGGGTTTAATAATGATGAATATAGGAGTATACCTCATTATTGTTTATAATTTTAAGAAAATAATGTATGCTGACAGAAGAAGGCAAACCCATATATAATTTTTGAAAGTATCAAAGACATCAGTCTTTAACCTCTTAAAGTACCAATTGAGATGCTCATTGCAACAGGGTGTGTATTGTTGCAATTACAGAGTGATCTGAGGCTTTGGACAGATTAAAGTTCCTTGAACAGATATTTGACAGGACAACAGCTGTTACTTTAAAATACTACACTACAGAAAAGACTCATAGGGTTGTTTCATTTAGACTGGTGGATGCTAAGGTAAATCCCTAGTTTACTATAATCTATGCTCATAATTTTAAACTTAATG